>NC_092733.1:6572640-6607640 GCF_047496885.1 Scyliorhinus torazame | reverse complement strand
AGATCAGGATTAGAGAGATTTACAGACAGAGAGATCGGGATTAGAGAGATTTACAGACAGAGATCAGGATCAGAGAGATTTACAGACAGAGATCGCGATTGGAGAGATTTACAGACAGAGATCGGGATTCAAGAGATTTATAGTCAGAGAGATCGGGAGTGGAGAGATTTACAGACAGAGATCAGGATTGGAGAGATTTACAGACAGAGAGATCGGGATTGGAGAGATTTACAGACAGAGATCAAGATTGGAGAGATTTACAGACAGAGAGATCGGGATTGGGGAGATTTACAGACAGAGATCAGGATTGGAGAGATTTACAGACAGAGAGATCGGGATTAGAGAGATTTACAGACAGAGATCAGGATTGGCGAGATTTACAGACAGAGAGATCGGGATTGGGGAGATTTACAGACAGAGAGATCAGGATTAGAGAGATTTACAGACAGAGAGATCGGGATTGGAGAGATTTACAGACAGAGAGATCAGGATCAGAGAGATTTACAGACAGAGAGATCGGGATTAGAGTGATTTACAGACAGAGAGATCGGGATTGGAGAGATTTACAGACAGAGAGATCGGGATTAGAGAGATTTTCAGACAGAGAGATCGGGATTGGAGAGATTTACAGACAGATAGATCGGGATTGGGGAGATTTACAGACAGAGAGATTGGGATTAGAGTGATTTACAGACAGCGAGATCGGGATTGGGGAGATTTACAGACAGAGAGATTGGGATTAGAGTGATTTACAGACAGAGAGATCGGGATTGGAGAGATTTACAGACAGAGAGATTAGAGAGATTCTCAGACAGAGATCAGGATTGGAGAGATTTACCGACAGAGATCAGGATTGGAGAGATTTACAGACAGAGAGATCGGGATTGGGGAGATTTACAGACAGAGAGATCGGGATTAGAGTGATTTACAGACAGAGAGATCGGGATTGGAGAGATTTACAGACAGAGAGATCGGGATTAGAGTGATTTACAGACAGAGATCAGGATTGGAGAGATTTACAGACAGAGAGATCGGGATTGGGGAGATTTACAGACCGAGAAATCGGGATTAGAGAGATTTACAGACAGCGAGATCGGGATTAGAGAGATTTACAGACAGAGAGATCGGGATTAGAGAGATTTACAGACCGAGAGATAGGGATTAGTGAGATTTACAGACCGAGAGATAGGGATTAGAGAGATTTACAGACAGAGAGATCGGGATTAGAGAGATTTACAGACAGAGAGATCGGGATTGGAGAGATTTACAGACAGAGAGATCAGGATTGGAGAGATTTACAGACAGAGAGATCAGGATTGGAGAGATTTACAGACAGAGAGATCGAGATTGGAGAGATTTACAGACAGAGAGATCGGGATTGGAGAGATTTACAGACCGAGAGATCAGGATTGGAGAGATTTACAGACAGAGATCGGGATTAGAGAGATCTCCACACAGAGAAATTTGCTTCTCCCACCATTTCAAAACAGTCTTCCAAACAAGAAATAGGATACAAATCTGACTTTGTAACTTCATTGACTATTCTATGGTCCAGAAACAATCCGATTTTGGTACCATCACAATAGATGAGCTCCAATCGCTGCAACCTATTTTGTGATATCATTCTTAAGCATGCTGTCAATCTCCCTTTATACCTGTGCTGACTTTAGTGGATCGACCCTGTGCGGATGTTGTTTAATTGGAATAGCACTTCTACATCATGTATAATTAATTTTTAACTTCCCAATTTATCACCACATACAGTTCTGTGTGACTGTAATAACTCTTTTAGGTCATTTTGATTTTCCTCCAGAAGATAACTCAATAATTTATCCCAATTTCTTAATATGTCCTCATTATCCAGTTTAATTTGAGGAATGTCAAATTCGGAATCATCTGGATTTATCTCTACTCCCTGAGTTACAATAACTAACACCTCCTCCTTCTTTCTTTCTCTATCTGAATACCTTTTGAGCCTATTAACATGACACACTCTGTGAATTTTCCTTCTCTCTCTGACTTTCATATCAAATAATTGATCTCACTCAATTTACTTTCAATTTGGTATGGCTCTCAAAATCTTGCTTTTAATGGCTCAACGACCATTGATAATACTTTCCCCCTACTAACAAAACTATCAATTTCTGAATCCTTGTCCACCACTATTTTCAATCATAAGTTGGAACCATTTTAAATGTTTTCTAGCCAACTCACCAGTCCTAATTAATCCCTTCCTAAAATTTGACAGAGAGCCCAATGACATACTTTCTGACCGCTGACTGCAATTTCTCTTTGATCAATTTAAGAGGTCCTCTCACCTCGTGACCAAATATCAATTTGAAAGAGGGCAGCACGGTGGCACAGTGGGTTAGCCCTGCTGCCTCACTGCACCGAGGTCCCAGGTTCGATCCCGTCTCTGGGTCACTGTGCGTGTGGAGTTTGCACATTCTCCCCGTGTCTGCGTGGGTTTCACCCCCACAACCCAAAGATGTGCGGGGTCGGTGGGTTGGCCGCGCTAAATTGCCCCTTAATTGGAAAGAATGAATTGGGCACTCTAAATTTAAAAAAAAGAAATAAATGCTTGAGTGATTGGAATGCACTTAGTGGTTGGAATGCACTTACCTCTCTTTGATGTGGTCGATGTTTGTAAGCATTGGGGTTTCATGACTTAAAGTCACTGAACCATGAAAGGAAGTTAATGGATCAAAGCTGCAAATGGTGTGTGGAAGCTGCCAATCGCAGTCCACTACTAGAAAGTTATGAATGGCTTTCAGGTAATGGACTAGATGTTCTCTGTCCAGGAATGGACTCGTGGAGCTTCAAGGTGTTACAGCTGTAATGTTTTTCACTACCCCTGCCTGGGCTGCTCGCTATCTTCCTGACAGAGGTCAATTTTCTAGGGGGGTTTGTGGGGCAGGTTTCTCTTGGTGAGGTGATCTCTGGGGGGGGTTCCCTTTAGCCAAGGGGTCCATGGGGGTTCCCTTTAGTCAGGGGGTCCCTTTAGAAGGTCTTCCTAGTACAGGGTCCCTGTGGGGGGTCTCCCTATTAGAGGGGTTCCTGTAGGGGGGTGGTGGGTCAGGTCACCCCGATACTTGGGGGGGGGGGCACCCAGGAAATCCGGGGGATGGAGGGCTGCTGCAGGGGGTGAGGAGAGGGGGAGGGGTTGGTTTGCAGTGCAGTGGGGGTTGCTGGTTGCGGGACCTCATTATTAAGCCGCCCGCCCAATGGCTGGATTCCTGGAAATTCCTCGTATTCCAAGCCATGAATTTGCGTGACCACAAGGGGATCGTAAAACTGGTGCAACTCAGCTGCGGCGGGAGAACAAACTCTCCGAAACCCCACGGCCGGATTCTCCGCCGGCGGGATTCTGCGTCATGCCGGCGCCCAGGGGTTTCCCGACGGCGCGGGGCTGCCCCACAACGGGAAACCCCATTGACCGGCCGGTGTAACGGAGAATCCCGCCGGCCGGTCGGGGCAGGAATGTGGCGCGGAGGAAATTCCCGGCCCTTATCTCCTTAACTCTGACCATTAAAGATTGACTTGCTCCTGTACCCCTTAAGCGCTTAATCTCCTAAATCTACCTTGTGCACACGAGTAAACCTTACCCTCACAGATAAAATCCTTAAAAGCTTCTGCCTATCCATCAACTTCTGATCAGGCCACGCACTCTGCTGTGCCTCTTCCACTGGGATAATGTTTATTACTCCCACTTTAATAAACCCCAATGGCTTATCCTGCTTTACCGAGTCTGCCTTCCCAGGACTTTTCTTAAGCCACCAACACTGCGACTCCACACGTCCAACTTTATTAGAATGAAAATATTTTATGTTCTTATCTCTCGGCCACTATCATAGGTTTCCTTTCTACTTTGCGGCAAACCCTCCTTAACATCACCAATTAAACCTCCTTTCCATTGACCATGTGCGGATTTCTCATTTCCCCAGTTTCTGTCCTTCACAGATTGAATTTGATGCTGAAACTAATTCAAAATTATCGGCCATGTCTGCGACCAGTCCAACATACAGACATAGAGTCATACAGGATAAGGAGCGAAACCCGAATATTTAGTATTATTTGTAAGACTGGGAGGAAAGGACCCCAGGCTCCCAGAGTGATTGCACGAACAAATAGGGATTTGGTATTTTTAACACAAAATGTTATTATTAACACAATATTAAACTCTTTAACATCACACCCGTAAATAACTTACAATTAACCCTTAAACAATACTACCAAATACAGTAAATCCAATAGCCTGAATTACCATCTCTGTTCCCAATTAAACAACAAGAAAGGAAAACAACAAACAGCTGTTAATCCATCCCACATTCCAATGGCACAAAATAATAATACTTGCTTTCCAGAACAGATTTGGCTCCTGTTAAGAGCCCCAGCAGACTCTGGCTAGGTGTCTTCAAAAAGCTGTTTCAATTGGTTTGTTTCAGCTTTCCCCTTGTCCTCAGACAAGTCTGCACTGCTTCAAATACTGTTCATCTTTTACTTGTGGGCTCAGTGTTGGCCAGAGCAGAACCCAACTCAAACTCTGTCACAAAATGACTGAATGCCTTCGCTCCAACCGGCAATTACATCATTTCCCCCAAGCTAAAAACAAATTAACTCCCCAGGCTGAAAACATATTAACTCCCCATGGACTTCCTTAGTCAAACAACATTAACTTTTATGATTGTCAGTTTCACCTCTGTCTCCTAAAAGCTTTCTGGTCTTGCAAAACCATTACTACTGCAGTCAAACACAGTCTAACTCAGGTTTGTAACCCTTACATTTCCAAATGTTTAGGATCCAATGTATCTACAATCCTACATTTATCACAATTAGAGAGAACTCAACACAGAGTGATCTGGATTTCAGAGATCCCCACACAGAGGGGAGGGAATCCTCGCTGTAACTTGGTGTAGCCGTTATGGAATACGGGCATCTTTGATGATCAGAGACATGGGGAGGCCATGGGACTAAGCAGATGAGGAAGGGATTAAGAGTGGACAGTCAATCGCAGGTGAGGAGAGGTTAGTTGGACATTCCAAAGGCAGGAATTAGTGACATAAATGAGCAAAATTCCAGTGAAGCAAGACAACAGAGCTGAGCGAAATAATAATCAACAGGAGATGACAAGATGGTCAGGGAGTTGATTATTTACATTCTCTGTAACACATTCGAGTTATCAAAGCAGGAAATCCTGGCCACAAAGCAAGCAGCAAATTCCTGTTGGCCAGCAGGTTAGTCAGGACAGTGGAGAAACCAAAGATCCTGGAACTGTGCTTTCTAACACCATGGACATCAACTGGGCATCTGCCAGAGTATCACACATTATTGTCCCTCTGACAGTGCGGCACTCCCTCAGTACTGACCCTCTGACAATGCGGCACTCCCTCAGTACTGACCCTCTGACAGTGCGGCACTCCCTCAGTACTGCCCCTCTGACAGTGCGACACTCCCTCAGTACTGACCCTCTGACAGTGCGGCACTCCCTCAGTACTAACCCTCTGACAGTGCAGCACTCCCTCAGTACTGACCCTCTGACAGTGCGACACTCCCTCAGTACTGACCCTCTGACAGTGCAGCACTCCCTCAGTACTGACCCTCTGACAGTGCGGCACTCCCTCAGTACTGACCCTCTGACAGTGCGGCACTCCCTCAGTACTGACCCTCTGACAGTGCAGCACTCCCTCAGCACTGACCCTCTGACAGTGCAGCACTCCCTCAGTACTGACCCTCTGACAGTGCGGCACTCCCGCAGTACTGACCCTCTGACAGTGCGGCACTCCCTCAGTACTGACCCTCTGACAGTGCGGCACTCCCTCAGTACTGACCCTCTGACAGTGCGGCACTCCCGCAGTACTGACCCTCTGACAGTGCGACACTCCCTCAGTACTGACCCTCTGACAGTGCAGCACTCCCTCAGTTCTGACCCTCTGACAGTGCGGCACTCCCTCAGTACTGACCCTCTGACAGTGCGGCACTCCCTCAGTACTGACCCTCTGACAGTGCAGCACTCCCTCAGCACTGACCCTCTGACAGTGCAGCACTCCCTCAGTACTGACCCTCTGACAGTGCGGCACTCCCGCAGTACTGACCCTCTGACAGTGCGGCACTCCCTCAGTACTGACCCTCTGACAGTGCGGCACTCCCGCAGTACTGACCCTCTGACAGTGCAGCACTCCCTCAGTACTGACCCTCTGACAGTGCGGCACTCCCGCAGTACTGACCCTCTGACAGTGCAGCACTCCCTCAGTACTGACCCTCTGACAGTGCGGCACTCCCTCAGTACTGACACTCTGACAGTGCAGCACTCCCTCAGCACTGACCCTCTGACAGTGCAGCACTCCCTCAGTACTGACCCTCTGACAGTGCGGCACTCCCACAGTACTGACCCTCTGACAGTGCAGCACTCCCGCAGAACTGACCCTCTGACAGTGCGGCACTCCCTCAGTACTGACCCTCTGACAGTGCGGCACTCCCTCAGTACTGACCCTCTGACAGTGCGGCACTCCCTCAGTACTGACCCTCTGACAGTGCGGCACTCCCTCAGTACTGACCCTCTGACAGTGCGACACTCCCTCAGTACTGACCCTCTGACAGTGCAGCACTCCCTCAGTACTGACCCTCTGACAGTGCGGCACTCCCTCAGTACTGACCCTCTGACAGTGCGGCACTCCCTCAGTACTGACCCTCTGACAGTGCAGCACTCCCTCAGCACTGACCCTCTGACAGTGCAGCACTCCCTCAGTACTGACCCTCTGACAGTGCGGCACTCCTGCAGTACTGACCCTCTGACAGTGCGGCACTCCCTCAGTACTGACCCTCTGACAGTGCGGCACTCCCGCAGTACTGACCCTCTGACAGTGCAGCACTCCCTCAGTACTGACCCTCTGACAGTGCGGCACTCCCGCAGTACTGACCCTCTGACAGTGCAGCACTCCCTCAGTACTGACCCTCTGACAGTGCGGCACTCCCTCAGTACTGACTCTCTGACAGTGCAGCACTCCCTCAGCACTGACCCTCTGACAGTGCAGCACTCCCTCAGTACTGACCCTCTGACAGTGCGGCACTCCCACAGTACTGACCCTCTGACAGTGCAGCACTCCCTCAGTACTGACCCTCTGACAGTGCGGCACTCCCTCAGTACTGACTCTCTGACAGTGCAGCACTCCCTCAGCACTGACCCTCTGACAGTGCAGCACTCCCTCAGTACTGACCCTCTGACAGTGCGGCACTCCCTCAGTACTGACCCTCTGATAGTGCAGCACTCCCTCAGTACTGACCCTCTGACAGTGCGGCACTCCCTCAGTACTGACCCTCTGACAGTGCGGCACTCCCTCAGTACTGACCCTCTGACAGTGCGGCGCTCCCTCAGTACTGACCCTCTGACAGTGCGGCACTCCCTCAGTACTGACCCTCTGACAGTGCGGCGCTCCCTCAGTACTGACCCTCTGACAGTGCAGCACTCCCTCAGTACTGACCTGCTGACAGTGCAGCACTCCCTCAGTACTGACCCTCTGACAGTGTAGCACTCCCTCAGTACTGACCCACTGACAGTGCAGCACTCCCTCAGTACTGACCCTCTGACAGTGCGGCACTCCCTCAGTACTGACCCTCTGACAGTGCACCTCTCCCTCAGTACTGACCCTCTGACAGTGCGGCGCTCCCTCAGTACTGACCCTCTGACAGTGCAGCACTCCCTCGGTACTGACCCACTGACAGTGCGGCACTCCCTCAGTACTGACCCTCTGACAGTGCGGCGCTCCCTCAGTACTGACCCTCTGACAGTGCAGCGCTCCCTCAGTACTGACCCTCTGACAGTGCAGCACTCCCTCAGTACTGACCCTCTGACAGTGCAGCACTCCCTCAGTACCGACCCTCTGACAGTGCAGCACTCCCTCAGTACTGACCCTCTGACAGTGCAGCACTCACTCAGTACCGACCCTCTGACAGTGCAGCACTCTCTCAGTACTGACCCTCTGACAGTGCAGCACTCCCTCAGTACTGACCCTCTGACAGTGCAGCACTCCCTCAGTACTGACCCTCTGACAGTGCAGCACTCCCTCAGTACTGACCCTCTGAGAGTGCAGCGCTCCCTCAGTACTGACCTTCTGACAGTGCGGCACTCCCTCAGTACTGACGCTCTGACAGTGCGGCACTCCCTCAGTACTGACCCTCTGACAGTGCAGCACTCCCTCAGTACTGACCCTCTGACAGTGCAGCACTCCCTCAGTACTGACCCTCTGACAGTGCAGCACTCTCTCAGTACAGACCCTCTGACAGTGCAGCACTCCCTCAGTACTGACCCTCTGACAGTGCAGCACTCCCTCAGTACTGACCCTCTGACAGTGCAGCACTCCCTCAGTACTGACCCTCTGACAGTGCAGCACTCCCTCAGTACTGACCCTCTGACAGTGCAGCACTCTCTCAGCACAGACCCTCTGACAGTGCAGCACTCCCTCAGTACTGACCCTCTGACAGTGCGGCACTCCCTCAGTACTGACCCTCTGACAGTGCAGCACTCCCACAGTACTGACCCTCTGACAGTGCAGCACTCCCTCAGTACTGACCCTCTGACAGTGCAGCACTCCCCCAGTACTGACCCTCTGACAGTACAGCACTCCCTCAGTACTGACCCTCTGACAGTGCAGCACTCCCTCAGTACTGACCCTCTGACAGTGCAGCACTCCCTCAGTACTGACCCTCTGACATTGCGGCACTCCCTCAGTACTGACGCTCTGACAGTGCGGCACTCCCTCAGTACTGACCCTCTGACAGTGCAGCACTCCCTCAGTACTGACCCTCTGACAGTGCAGCACTCACTCAGTACTGACCCTATGACAGTGCAGCACTCCCTCAGTACTGACCCTCTGACAGTGCAGCACTCTCTCAGTACAGACCCTCTGACAGTGCAGCACTCCCTCAGTACTGACCCTCTGACAGTGCAGCACTCCCTCAGTACTGACCCTCTGACAGTGCAGCACTCCCTCAGTACTGACCCTCTGACAGTGCAGCACTCCCTCAGTACTGACCCTCTGACAGTGCAGCACTCTCTCAGCACAGACCCTCTGACAGTGCAGCACTCCCTCAGTACTGACCCTCTGACAGTGCGGCACTCCCTCAGTACTGACCCTCTGACAGTGCAGTACTCTCTCAGTACAGACCCTCTGACAGTGCAGCACTCCCTCAGTACTGACCCTCTGACAGTGCAGCACTCCCTCAGTACTGACCCTCTGACAGTGCAGCACTCCCTCAGTACTGACCCTCTGACAGTGCAGCACTCCCCCAGTACTGACCCTCTGACAGTACAGCACTCCCTCAGTACTGACCCTCTGACAGTGCAGCACTCCCTCAGTACTGACCCTCTGACAGTGCAGCACTCCCTCAGTACTGACCCTCTGACAGTGCAGCACTCCCTCAGTACTGACCCTCTGACACTGCAGCACTCCCTCAGTACTGACCCTCTGGCAGTGCAGCACTCTCTCAGTACTGACCCTCTGACAGTGCAGCACTCCCTCAGTACTGACCCTCTGACAGTGCAGCACTCCCTCAGTACTGACCCTCTGACAGTGCAGCACTCCCTCAGTACTGACCCTCTGACAGTGCAGCACTCCCTCAGTACTGACCCTCTGACAGTGCAGCACTCCCTCAGTACTGACCCTCTGACAGTGCAGCACTCCCTCAGTACTGACCCTCTGACAGTGCAGCACTCCCTCAGTACTGACCCTCTGACAGTGCAGCACTCCCTCAGTACTGACCCTCTGACAGTGCAGCACTCCCCCAGTACTGACCCTCTGACAGTACAGCACTCCCTCAGTACTGACCCTCTGACAGTGCAGCACTCCCTCAGTACTGACCCTCTGACAGTGCAGCACTCCCTCAGTACTGACCCTCTGACAGTGCAGCACTCCCTCAGTACTGACCCTCTGACAGCGCAGCACTCCCTCAGTACTGACCCTCTGACAGTGCAGCGCTCCCTCAGTCCTGACCCTCTGACAGTGCAGCGCTCCCTCAGTCCTGACCCTCTGACAGTGCAGCACTCCCTCAGTACTGACGCTCTGACAGTGCGGCACTCCCTCAGTACTGACCCTCTGACAGTGCAGCACTCCCTCAGTACTGACCCTCTGACAGTGCAGCACTCTCTCAGCACAGACCCTCTGACAGTGCAGCACTCCCTCAGTACTGACCCTCTGACAGTGCGGCACTCCCTCAGTACTGACCCTCTGACAGTGCAGCACTCTCTCAGTACAGACCCTCTGACAGTGCAGCACTCCCTCAGTACTGACCCTCTGACAGTGCAGCACTCCCTCAGTACTGACCCTCTGACAGTGCAGCACTCCCTCAGTACTGACCCTCCGACAGTGCAGCACTCCCCCAGTACTGACCCTCTGACAGTACAGCACTCCCTCAGTACTGACCCTCTGACAGTGCAGCACTCCCTCAGTACTGACCCTCTGACAGTGCAGCACTCCCTCAGTACTGACCCTCTGACATTGCGGCACTCCCTCAGTACTGACCCTCTGACAGTGCAGCACTCCCTCAGTACTGACCCTCTGACAGTGCAGCACTCCCTCAGTACTGACCCTCTGACAGTGCAGCACTCCCTCAGTACTGACCCTCTGGCAGTGCAGCACTCTCTCAGTACTGACCCTCTGACAGTGCAGCACTCCCTCAGTACTGACCCTCTGACAGTGCAGCACTCCCTCAGTACTGACCCTCTGACAGTGCAGCACTCCCTCAGTACTGACCCTCTGACAGTGCAGCACTCCCTCAGTACTGACCCTCTGACAGTGCAGCACTCCCCCAGTACTGACCCTCTGACAGTACAGCACTCCCTCAGTACTGACCCTCTGACAGTGCAGCACTCCCTCAGTACTGACCCTCTGACAGTGCAGCACTCCCTCAGTACTGACCCTCTGACAGTGCAGCACTCCCTCAGTACTGACCCTCTGACAGCGCAGCACTCCCTCAGTACTGACCCTCTGACAGTGCAGCACTCCCTCAGTACTGACCCTCTGACCGTGCAGCACTCCCTCAGTACTGACCCTCTGACAGTGCGGCACTCCCTCAGTCCTGCAGTGGAGTGTCAGCCTGGATATTCAGAGTGCCTCTGTTCGGTTTAGGATTTGGTGGTCTTTGTAAAAACCCTGTGAATGAAAATCTGTCTCTCTCATCGACAGCACTGAAGGCCACAGAGATGTCCCGTATCATTACTACGAACCCAGTGGGCAGGAGGAGTGTGCTGAGTATTACCTGCATGAGAATGCCAAGTACGGCGGGCACCGGTTCATCACCGAGAAGAGTGTCTTTGCAAAATGGGCGAAGGAGAGGAATATCAAATTCTTCAGTCCCACCTGGCAAATTTCCTGATGCCAATTGAGCTGCAGTTTGAAGATGCGGGAACCTTGGGAGCACCTTCTCCCTCAAACCTGCGACAGCAACGCAGAGACAGCCCAACAGCACAGAGCCTCACTCTGTTATTAATAAAGGTCCACATTACCCAGTGTGGGGAGCAATTGTTGCTGTTCCTCTATCTCCAGCCGGACAGGCTGAGGTCACGTTGTTTGTTTGGGAGACTCGTGAAGGTCAGTGAACTGGTGCCAAATACATCCTGACACAATCGTCACTGCAGCAGGAGGGAAAAGTTGGGAACAGTTCAGCTCTTGGCTCCCACCCATCCCAGATGGGAAATGCCACCAATATATTTCTGGCACTCCTTTGCCAGGACAGTTCTGGTGAATATTAATCCCCGTTGATGCGAGCTGGTGTTAGGAATCTGCTTTAATTACTGCTCACGACTTTAACCTTTGGTGCCGTGCTGAGTGCCTTCAGGACGGACTTTGCGTGTTGCGACTCCTGCTGTTAATCGGAATGAATCCCAAGATACAGCCGCCCTCTCAGTCCCTCCTACTCCAGGGCATGGGTTTTCTGAGCAATCACCCAGTGCCATAGCAACAACACAGCAGTTAATCAAGCCAACCTAAGTTGCCAATCTTGAATTATGTTGCAGCCTCCCTCTCTCAGCTCCTGGCTGACAGCAGAGAGATGCGTCACATAGAACAGACAGTGCAGAAGGAGGCCATTCGTCCCATCGAGTCTGCACCGACCCACCCAAGCCCACACTTCCACCCTATTCCCATAACGCAATAACCCCGCCTAGCCTTTTTGGACACTAAGGGGCAATTTATCATGGCCAATCCACCTAACCAGCACGTCTTTCGACTGTGGGAGCAATCTGGAGCACCCGGAGGAAACCCACGCAGACACGGGGAGAACGTGCAGACTCCGCACAGACAGTGACCCAAGCCGGGAATCAAACCCGGGTCCCTGGCGCTGTGATGTCACAGTGCTAACCACTGTGCTGCCCGTGTAACATTCCCGACTACCATACTACAGAGAAGCTGGGCAAATGGTGTTGTCACAGGGCCAGGCCAGCCGGGGTCAGCTCAGTTACAGAATCACAGAATCGTTGAGCATAGGAGGCGATTCACCCCTGGACTCGCTCTTCGGTAGATTTATTCAATTAGCCTCAGTCCTGCCGCTCTTTCCTTATAGCTCGGAAAATATCTCCTTCTCCGGGTATTTGTCCACTTCCCTTATGGAAGTTATTACCCAGCCTGGAAAAGCTGCACATTGCGGATCAATTTGCTGGTTTCAAGGCACCGTGATTAGAATGGCGGCACAGTGGTTAGCACCGCTGCCTGGCAGCACCAGGGACCCGGGCTTGATTCCAGCCTCGGATGAGCGTCTGTGTGGAGTCTGCACGTTCTCCCCCTCAGTCCAAGGTGCGGTGGAGTTACAGGAATAGGGTGGGGGAGTGGGCCTAGATAGGGGGCTTTCTCAGAGGGTCGGTGCAGACTCGATGGGCTGAATGGCCTCCTTCTGCACTGTAGGGATCCTCATCTCCCTCTCTATGTCTTTTATGATGTATTTTAAATCTGGCTACCCTGGCTACCGACTCTCTGCTTCTCCCTACCTATCCAATCAAAACTCTCAGCTGAGGTCAGTGAGGGGAGAAGAGGTTAGATTTCCAGTGACTGGGAAGAGATTGCCCCCCCCCCCCCCCCCCCCCCCCGCTTCCCGCCGCTGTATGGAGGCAGGATAGAGCTCCTGGGCAATGACTTCCAGAGTTGAAAAGTCTGCTGGCATTGTCCACGCACAAGTATCTGAGAAGACCCCTCCAGGAAGCAAGCATTGGTCAGGGCCTCTGCCCGCTGGTCTCAGATTCACCTTCAGGAAAGGAGGTTGAAAATTGGGAATAAAATAATGATTGCGATAGAATTGCGAGCTGACCTCCCGTGACGTTGCTTCCTGCTAAAGCATTTCTCTACCAAATAATGAACAAATGTTCACAATGATATAGGTTAAGACCTCTTTTTGTCCGTGTCTGTGTGGGTTTCGCCCCCACAACCCAAAGATGTGCAGGCTAGGTGGATTGGCCGCGCTAAATTGCCCCTTCATTGGCAAAAATGAATTGGGTAGTCTAAATTTAAAAAAAAGACCTCTTTTTGTCAAGTGAGTCAGCTGTCATCGGGGAAGAGTTGCAAGAAGTACGTTTGATACAGGGGGCGTGTGCTCTGTACCCAACCTGAACTATTTATATATGGACCAGTATTAGATTGAGGTCATGCTATCTCCTTTCTGCAGCAGTCACTCATCATCTCCACCAGATGGCACCAAACGCTCACTTTCCCTCCCAAACCCCGGTCCCCTATTGTATCAGGACCAGGCAGACCGCTTCGAAACAGGAAAGGAAATCTGTAACTCTCTCCCCTAACAGGCTACAGATTCTGAGGGTCTATTGGGAGTTTGCAAGACTTGGATGTATCGATTTTCGTTGGGTTAGGGAGACAAAGCATCACAACTAAAGCGCGTAAATGGAGTGAGATTCAGATTCATCAAATATTTAATGGAAAGGGGCGGCACGGGGCGTAATGGTTAGCACTGCGGCCTCACGGCGCCGAGGACCCGGGTTCGATCCCGGCCCTGGGTCACTGTCCGTGTGGAGTTTGCACATTCTCCCCGTGTCTGCGTGGGTCTCACCCCCACAACCCAAAGATGTGCCGGGTAGGTGGATTGGCCACGCTAAATTGCCCCTTAATTGGGAAAAAATAATTGGGCACTCTAAATTTATTGAAAAAAATAAGTTAATGGAATAGTGGGGCAGTCAATTCCACCTGTCCCCATAATTCCTTCCAAGTTCTTCAATATCACACATTGAAGTTACAAAATTCAAAATCGATATTATTAATATGAATGTCAATGTGTGATTAAATGCCTGGCCTGTGTGTGTGTGTGTTGGTGTTGATGTGAATGTGTGTCAGGCTAGGGGAGAGGGCAATGTCAGTGTGTATATTATATTCTCATTTTAATAAAGATCAGAGTATGTCTGTGACAAGACAGAAGAGGCTGGAGTATTGAGTCAGGACCCAGTCATTGAAATGGAATCAACAGCCTCTGTGGTGAACTAGTGGATTGGAAAGGTGCAGCGAGAGGAACCTGGTCAACAATCAGAAATATTGAATGACCTTCCTCCTGCGTGCCGTTTTATTTGAGTCTGTGGCAGTGATTCAGCCCTCGGTAACAGCAGGGAAGCAGGCCAGATAAGAAATCATTTTCACATTTGCATTGATGCTGTACACTCTCAGATTGAAACATTGCTCAGTGCGTCACAGTCAGTTTGTTTAGAATGTCTGTTACTATTATGTCGGCAAACACACCGAACACAATAACACGGGGGTAACTGGCTAATCACTGCCTGTTTGTGATATTACTGGAGGGAGGAATGTTGGCTCAGCAACTCTCCTCTCTGGATTGTCCCTCCCCTCTCCAACCCCTCTCCCCCACTCTCCTTTTCACCTTTATCCTGTGACTCGCTTGTGACCCCCTCCCCTCCCTTACTCTATTGGTTGCTGGCTAGGAACGGATCTTGAAACAAGTTGGTGAACTCTTCTGACCCACCCCCCCAGGTGGCAAATTTATATTTTCTCCCGTTTGGGGAATTCCGCCAGGTCAGATAGCCAGTCCGCAGCCTTGGGTGGTACTGCCAATCGCTAGTCAAGCAGGATAGACCCCATGAAGAGTTCTGGCTGCTCCGAGACCCCCGAAGATTATCACTTTTGGGCACGGCTCCACGCTCACTCCCACAACCCTGGATACCGCCACAAAAAAGATCATCCAGTACCCGGCAAGTCTGGGGCAAGCCCAAACACGTGGGTGCGGTTCGCCGAGCCTCCCCGGCACCATTCACACTTACCCTCCACCCTGGAAACAACTCATTCAGCTTTGGGTCCCTGCGGATCTATAACACCCACAGAAACTGCAGTGTAGCATCTCGTGTTGTGTATACTCATCCCACTCAGTGTATACTCATCCCACTCAGTGTATACATAGCTCACTCGGTGTATACTCATCCCACTCAGTGTATACTCATCCCACTCAGTGTATACATATCTCACTCGGTGTATACTTATCTCATTCAGTGTATACGTATCTCACCCAGTATACACTTATCTCACCCAGTGTATATTCACCTCATCCAGTGTATACTCATCTTACTCAGTGTATGCTTAGTTATCTCACCCAGTGGATTCTCATCTCACCCAGTGTATACTCATCTTATCCAGTGTATTCTTACTTATCTCACCTCGTGTATACTTCTCTGTGATTCTCTGATTCTCTCACTTATAGCACTCAGTGTATATTCATCTCATCAAATTATACTCATATCACTCAATGTATACTGATCTCACCCAGTGTATACTCATCTCACCCAGTGCACACTGATCTCACCCAGTGTATACTGATCTCACCCAGTGTACACTGATCTCACCCAGTGTATACTGATCTCACCCAGTGTATACTCATCTCACCCAGTGTACACTGATCTCACCCAGTGTACACTGATCTCAGCCAGTGTATACTGATCTCACCCAGTGTATACTGATCTCACCCAGTGTATACTGATCTCACCCAGTGTATAGAAATCTCAACTAGCATGTACTTATCTCACCCAGTGGCCAGTCATCTCACTCAGTGTATTCTTATCTTACCCAGAGTATAGACATCTACCCAGTGTATACACATCTACCCAATGTATACACATCTACCCAGTGTATACACATCTACCCAGTATATACTTATCTCACCTAATGTATACCATTAACCATTAATCTTTATTAGTGTCAAAGGGAAGGCTTACATGAACGCTGCAATTAAGTTACTGTGAAAATCTCCTAGTCGCCACATTCCGGCGCCTGTTCGGGTACACGGAGGGAGAATTCAGAACGTCCAATTCACCGAACAAGCACATCTTTCGGGACTTGTGGGAGGAAACCGGAGCTCATTCCACCGAGTGTATACCCAACTTACCCAGGGTATACTTATCTCACTCTGTATGTACTTACTTAGCTCATCCAATGCATACTCATTTCATCCCGTGTATACTGATCTCACGCAGTATGTACTCATTTTGCTCAGTGTACACTGATCTCATCCAGTGTATACTCATTCCACCCAGTATATATTCAGCACGGTAGCACAGTGGTTACCACTGTGGCTTCACAGCTCCAGGGTCCCAGGTTCGATTCCGGCTTGGGTCACTGTCTGTGTGGAGTCTGCACGTCCTCCCGTGTGTGCATGGGTTTCCTCCGGGTGCTCCGGTTTCCTCTCACAGTCCAAAGACGTGCAGGTTAGGTGGATTGGCCATGATAAATTGCCCTTAGTGCCCAAAAAGGTTAGGAAGGGTTATTGGGTTACGGAGATAGGGTGGAAGTGAGGGCTTAAGTGGGTCGGTGCAGACTCGATGGGCCGAATGGCTTCCTTCTGCACTGCATGTTCTATCTCACCCAGTATGTACTCATTTTGTTCAGTGTACACCCATCTCACCTAAAGTTTACTCATCTCACAAGAGTGTACACTGAGTGAAACAATGGTTGTCCTCACTCTGTGGTCTCGCCGGTATTCTCCTGCAAAGGAATCTTTAATTCCCAGATCAAGAGCAAGAAAGTGAGGAGAAAGCGGGAATGAGAGACATATCATCACTGTTTTCACACTGTGGAGAGAAACGTGGAATTTTCACATTTTCCTGGAGCAGGAGAGTCACAAACATTTTGCAGCCTGGAAACTTCCTCATCAAACAGCAACTTAACTCAGAGTAAAATCTAATTGGAGCTAAATCCAACTTTTTACAGCTGTTGGGAAACATTCCCCAAACTGACACATTATTTACAACAGGTCCCATCAAAGAAACCCAGGTGAAGCCTCTTAGACCCGTCTGTGCTGATAGAATCTACTCACACGACACTACCTAGCAACGCTCACCAGTGAAATAATGTAAATTCATAAATAAATAGCTTTCTGTACAGAAGAGTCTGTTTGGAGTGGCAGCCAGAGATTGTACAGAGAGAGAGGGAGGGAGAAAGGAGCAGAGAGGGAGATAAATAGAGAGGCAGAGAGAGAGAGAAATAGAGAGAGGGATTCAGAGAGAGAGAGAGAGAAATAGAGAGAGGGATTCAGAGACAGGTTCAGAGCGAGGGAGAGACAGAGAGAGAGAGAGAAATAGAGAGAGGGATTCAGAGAGAGGGAGAGAGAGAGACAGAAATAGAGAGAGGGATTCAGAGACAGGTTCAGAGACACACACAGAGAGAGAGAACGAGGCACAGAGTCACAGAGAAAGGGAGACCCACGGGAATAGAGAGTGTGAAATAGAGACAGAGGGAGGAGGAAGTGTGTGACCGAGAGAGAAAGAGAAGGAGGGAGGGACGGAGGGAAAGAGAGAAAGAAGGAGAGAGAGGGAGGGAGGGAAAGAGAGAACAAGGGAGGGGGAGAAGGAGAGGGAGGGGGGGGAGAGGGGAAGGAAGAAGCAGAGGGAGAGGAGAGAGGGAGAGGGAGAGAGGGAGACGGAGGGAGAGGGAGAGAGGAGAGAGGGAAAGGGAGAGAGAGAGGGGAGAGGGAGAGAGAGGGAGGAGAGAGGAGAGAAGGAGGAGAGAGGAGGGAGGGGAGAAGGAGAGAGGGAGGAGAGAGGAGAGAGAGAGAGAGAGAGGTAAAGGGAGAGAGAGAGAGGAGAGGGAGGGAGAGAGGGAGGAGAGAGAGAGGGAGAGAGAGGGAGGAGAGAGGGAGAGGGAGGGAGGAGAGAAGGAGGAGAGGAGGGAGGGGAGAAGGAGAGAGGGAGGAGAGAGGAGAGAGAGAGGTAAAGGGAGAGAGAGAGAGGAGAGGGAGGGAGAGAGAGGGAGGAGAGAGAGAGGGAGAGAGAGGGAGGAGAGAAGGAGGAGAGAGGAGAGGGAGAGAGAGGACACAGGGAGAGAGAAAGGGAGAGGGAGTCGCAGCATCACGTCAGGAGGTTGGTGTGGGAAAGCTGTCAGTATGTCTGAAGCGAAAGATTACATTTCCAAAAGGCAAATCCCTTTGCTTTTCGAGGTAAGATTTCAGATGGATGTTCTGTCCTAACCCCGCTACAGTCGGTGCGGTCCAACAGGTTAGCAACTCACTTCACTGCTGGAGCTAAATCACTCAGAGAGAACCACAGCAACATCTCCCTGGGCTGGGGGTGTGGGTGTGTGTGGGTGTGTGGGGGGATGTGGGGGGGTGGGGGGATGTGTGTGTGGGGGGGGATGTGTGGGGGGGTGGGGGGATGTGTGTGTGTGGGGGGGTGGGGGGATGTGTGTGTGGGGGGGGGGTGATGTGTGTGTGTGTGGGGGATGTGTGTGTGTGTGGGGGGGTGGGGGGATGTGTGTGTGGGGGGGGGTGGGGGGATGTGTGTGTGGGGGATGTGTGTGTGTGGGGGGGGGTGGGGGGGATGTGTGTGTGGGGGGGTGGGTGATGTGTGTGTGTGTGGGGGATGTGTGTGTGTGTGGGGGGGTGGGGGGATGTGTGTGTGGGGGGGGGTGGGGGATGTGTGTGTGGGGGGGATGTGTGTGTGGGGGGGTGGGTGATTGTGTGT
This sequence comes from Scyliorhinus torazame, assembly GCF_047496885.1. Classification (NCBI taxonomy): domain Eukaryota; kingdom Metazoa; phylum Chordata; class Chondrichthyes; order Carcharhiniformes; family Scyliorhinidae; genus Scyliorhinus; species Scyliorhinus torazame. Next base: position 6,588,703 of record NC_092733.1, on the reverse strand, counting down.
GTGGGGGATGTGTGGGGGGGTGGGGGGGTGGGGGGATGTGTGTGTGGGGGGGGTGGGGGGATGTGTGTGGGGGGGATGTGTGTGTGGGGGGGGTGGGTGATGTGTGTGTGTGGGGGGATGTGTGTGTGTGGGGGGGATGTGTGTGTGGGGGGGGATGTGGGGGGGTGGGGGGATGTGTGTGTGTGTGGGGGATGTGTGTGTGGGGGGGATGTGTGTGGGGGGGTGTGGGGGGGATGTGTGTGTGTGGGGGGGATGTGTGTGTGGGGGGGATGTGTGTGTGGGGGTGTGTGGGGGGGATGTGTGTGGGGGGGATGTGTGTGTGTGTGGGGGGGATGTGTGTGTGGGGGGTGGGGGGATGTGTGTGTGGGGGGGTGGGTATGTGTGTGTGTGGGGGGGATGTGTGTGTGTGGGGGGGTGGGGGGGATGTGTGTGTGGGGGGGGTGGGGAATGTGTGTGGGGGGGGGTGTGAGGGATGGGGGGATGTGTGTGTGGGGGGGGATGGGGGTATGTGTGTGTGTGTGGGGGGGGTCTGTGTCAGTGACAAGTTGCAGTCAGTGGAATGACTCCCCCCCCCCCCCCCCCGCCCCCCCCTCACTCCTGGCCTGTTCTCCACTCTGTGGGAATGGGCTTCTCCCCACCTAACCCTAACCCTGGGGCACCAAAAGGAAACACCGCCTCCTTCAGGAGGCTGTGACCCATGTGCAGCAAATAATGAGGACCCGTGAACAACATTGGAGGGGCCGAAAGGAATTTATTGGTCGGGAGTTGTTGGGTGAGCAATCTACTCTGTGTTTGTGAATAATCATTCCCATGTCCATGTGAGTGAGTGAGTGTGAGTGTGTGTGAGTGTGTCTGTGAGTGAGTGAGTGAGTGTGTCTGTGAGTGAGTGTGTCTGTGAGTGAGTGAGTGAATGTCTGTGTGTGTGAGTGAGTGAGTGAGTGAGTGTGAGTGAGTGAGTGAGTGTGTCTGTGAGTGTGTCTGTGAGTGAGTGAGTGTGTCTGTGAGTGAGTGTATGTGTGTGAGTGAGTGAGTGTATGTCTGTGTGTGTGAGTGTGAGTGAGTGAGTGTGAGTGAGTCAGTCAGTCAGTGTAAGGGTGTGTGTGAGTGTGAGTGAGTGTATGTCTGTGTGTTTGAGTGTGTGTGAGTGAATAAGTGTGTGTATGAGTAAGTGTGTGTGAGTGAGTGAGTGAGTGTGAGTGAGTGAGTGTGAGTTCACGTCTGAGTGAGTGTGTGTGTTTGTGTGTCTGAGTGAGGGTGAGTGTGTCAGTGAGTAAATAAATGTGTGTGTGAGTGTGTGTCTGAGTGAGTGTGTGAGTGAATGTGTTTGTGTGAGTGTGTGTGTGTGTGTAAGAGTATGTGTGTGAGAGTGTGACTGTGTGTGCTGGACATGTGATGGACAGAATGAGCTGGGGGATTGGGAGTTGGGATGAGCTGGGAGATTGGGATGAGCTGGGGGATTGGGATGAGCTGGGGGATTAGGAGTTGGGATGAGCTGGGGGATTGGGATGAGCTGGGGGTTTGGGATGAGCTGGGGGACTGGGAGTTGGGATGAGCTGGGGGATTGTTAGTTGGGATGAGCTGGGGGATTGGGAGTTGGGATGAGCTGGGGGATTGGGATGAGCTGGGGGACTGGGAGTTGGGATGAGCTGGGGGATTGGGAGTTTGGATGAGCTGGGGGATTGGGATGAGCTGGGGGATTGGGAGTTGGGATGAGCTGGGGGATTGGGATGAGCTGGGGGATTGGGAGTTGGGATGAGCTGTGAGATTGGGATGAGCTGGGGGATTGGGAGTTGGGATGAGCGGGGGGATTGGGATGAGCTGGGGGATTGGGATGAGCTGGGGGATTGGGAGTTGGGATGAGCTGGGGGATTGGGATGAGCTGGGGGATTGGGAGTTGGGAAGAGCTGGGGGATTGGGAGTTGGGATGAGCTGGGGGATTTTGATGAGCTGGCGGATTGGGAGTTGGGATGAGCTGGGGGATTGGGAGTTGGGATGAGCTGGGGGATTGGGAATTGGGAAGACCTGGGGGATTGGGAGTTGGGATGAGCTGGGGGATTGGGAATTGGAATGAGCTGGGGGATTGGGATGAGCTGGGGGATTGGGATGAGCTGGGGGATTGGGAGTTTGGATGAGCTGGGGGATTGGGATGAGCTGGGGGATTGGGATAAACTGGCGGATTGGGAGTTGGGATGAGCTGGCGGCTTGGAATGAGCTGGGGGATTTGGATGAGCTGGGGGATTAGGAGTTGGGGTGAGCTGGAGGATTGGGAGTTGGGATGAGCTGGAGGATTGGGAGTTGGGTAGAGCTGGGGGATTGGGATGAGCTGGGGGATTGGGAGTTGCGATGAGCTGGGGGATTGGGAGTTGGAATGAGCTGGGGGTTTGGGAGTTGGGATGAGCTGGCGGATTGGGATGAGCTGGGGGATTGGGTGTTTGGATGAGCTGGGGGATTGGGAGTTGGAATGAGCTGGGGGATTGGGAGTTGGGATGAGCTGGGGGATTGGGATGAGCTGGTGGGATTGGGAGTTTGAATGAGCTGGGTGATTGGGATGAGCTGGGGGATTGGGATGAGCTGGGGGTTGGGAGTTTGGATAAACTGGGGAATTGGGATGAGCTGGGGGTTTGGGATGAGCTGGTGGGATTGGGATGAGCTGGCGGATTGGGATGAGCTGGGGGATTGGGAGTTTGGATGAGCTGGGTGATTGGGATGAGCTGGGGGATTGGGATGAGCTGGGGGTTGGGAGTTTGGATAAACTGGGGAATTGGGATGAGCTGGGGGTTTGGGATGAGATGGGGGATTGGGAGTTGGGATGAGCTGGGGGATTGGGATGAGCTGGGAGATTGGGATGAGCTGGGAGATTGGGATGAGCTGGGGGATTGGGATGAGCTGGGGGATTGGGATGAGCTGGGGGATTGGGATGAGCTGGGGGATTGGGATGAGCTGGGAGATTGGGATGAGCTGGGAGATTGGGATGAGCTGGGAGATTGGGATGAGCTGGGGGATTGGGAGTTGGGATTCAACTCCAAAACCACAACCTTTGCCAGGAATGTTCCGATTTTGTGCAGAAACCTGTTTTGATCGGGAAGCCAGTGACCGTGTTCCGGATTCTCCTTTCCTGAGGCTACGGGCTGATGCCAACGGAGAATCCGTGGACTTGTCGCCGCAGCTGCGGTGATTCTGCTACCGGTGCGGAGCTCGCCCGGGCGCTGCGTGGACCACCATCGACACTCGCAGGAAACGTTGCGGGAATGACTGGGTCCGTCATCGACACTCGCAGGAAACGTTGCGGGAATGACTGGGTCCGTCATCGACACTCGCAGGAAACGTTGCGGGAATGACTGGGTCCGTCATCGACACTCGCAGGAAACGTTGCGGGAATGACTGGGTCCGCCATCGACACTCGCAGGGCTGACAAGCTGCAACTGCACCGAAACAATACCCGATTTGTGAGAACACACGTGCCATCAGGAACTCGTCCTATCGAAGGCGGAGCATTGCGGGAGGGCCCACGAATGATACGGGAATGGTGTTTCAGCTACGCGTGGCGTTGGCGCCGTTTTCGGGGAGGCGGAGCGTCGCGATTCGGCATCAAGCCGGGGCCTGCCGCGATTCCGGCGTCGGGAGCTATTTTCCCGACTGCACCCCCCCCCCGATTTCGGAGTCGGCCAACGGAGAATCCCGCCCCTGTACCAGATTCAGTGTCAGAGCAAAAACTGCTCCAGTTTCCCACAGCCACCCTGCGTACAGCATGGTGCAGATCCAAGAATATATGACTCGAGTTATATAGGATGCATGGTATACATTCCATGTGACATTTGGAATTCGCTACCACAGAAAGTAGGTGAGGCCAAAACGCTGTGTAATTTCAGGGAGGAATTAGATACAGCTCTTGGGGCTAAAGGGATCGAGGGGTATGGGGGGGAAGGCGGGTATTGAACTCAATCATAATGAATGGCGGAGCAAGCTGGAAGGGCCGAATGGCCTCCTCCTGCTTCTAGTTTCTGCTTCTCTGTGGATGATCAGGTCTTTCAGCATTGAGTGAAATGTTAGATTGTCACAGTGAAGGGTTTGAAGCCAGGACTCGCGCTTACCTCTGTCCAGCTAATCAGGACCCTTGTCAGTTCCTAACAGCCAATGAAGGGGCAGCATCCCAGAATCCCAGTCACTCCACTGGCTGTCACTCTCTGACAGGGTGTCATGGCAACAAGTCTACACCAATTCATCACCAGCAGTGAGCTCAGTGAATAGACCGGGGCTCCGGAGATGCACATTCATTAACTGGTGAGGAGCCTGGGCTGATGTGAGAAAGGGCCGAGGCTCTGAGTGAGCTTCCAACCCTCCTCTCAACAATCCAGAGTCCAGTAAGTGGCTGTCACTGAATCATTCCCCACCACAAATCTCTTCCCTGGGATTTATCCAAAGAGCTATTGGAGTGGTGACAGTTTCAGCGTCGCTCAGGAGTGTGTTCTTTGTGAAGGGGTAATTATTGGCGATGGTGAGGGCGACAGTACCCAGACTCACAGTGGTAATTACAGCTCTCATTACGGTAAAAGCCTTTCCTGAGCATTGCTCGCTAATGGTTCAGCTCGGGGTTAACAGCCAGTGATCCTGCTCAATTTCTAAAACTGCTCTGCTGATATCGTCATTGTGGGGGTGGGGAGGGGGTGGGGGAATCACATTCACAACAACAACAACAACTGGCATTTATACAGCACCTTATACAGCCAACCAGGCCTCCGACATGGTCAGTGCTGATCTCAGGATTCAACTCCACTCCCGTGCACATTCCCCAAATCCCCCCATTCCCTGAGTTCCACAAATACCATAGAGACCTGGGAAGATTGTAGGGGCTGGAAGAGGTTACAGAAATAGGGAGGGTTGTAGGGTCTGGAGGTGGTTACAGAGATAGGGAGGTTCATTTGGGCTGGAGGAAGATACAGAGATAGAGACGGTGTAGGGAATGGAGGAGGTTACAGAGATAGGGAAGGTTGTAGGGGCTGGAGGAGGTTACAGAGATAGGAAGGGTTGCAGGGGCTGGAGGAGGTTACAGAGATAGGGAGGGTTGTAGGGACTGGAGGAGGATACAGAGATAGGGAGGGTTGTAGGGACTGGAGGTGGTTACAGAGATAGGGAGGGTTGTAGGGACTGGAGGTGGTTACAGAGATAGGGAGGGTTGTAGGGGCTGGAGGTGGTTACAGAGATAGGGAGGGTTGTAGGGACTGGAGGAGGTTGCAGAGATAGGGAGGGGTGTAGGGGCTGGAGGTGGTTACAGAGATAGGGAGGGTTGTGGGGACTGGAGGTGGTTACAGAGATAGGGAGGGTTGTCGAGGCTGGAGGTGGTTACAGAGATAGGGAGGGTTGTAGGGACTGGAGGTGGTTGCAGAGATAGGGAGGGGTGTAGGGGCTGGAGGTGGTTACAGAGGTAGGGAGGGTTGTGGGGACTGGAGGTGGTTACAGAGATAGGGAGGGTTGTCGAGGCTGGAGGTGGTTACAGAGATAGGGAGGGTTGTAGGGACTGGAGGAGGTTGCAGAGATAGGGAGGGGTGTAGGGGCTGGAGGAGGTTATAGAGATAGGGAGGGTTGTAGGGGCTGGAGGAGGTTACAGAGATAGGGAGGGGTGTAGGGGCTGGAGGAGGTTACAGAGACAGAGAGGGTTTGGGGGCTGGAGGAGGTTCAGAGACAGGGAGGGTTGTAGGGACTGGAGGATGTAATCGAGATAAGGAGGGTTGGAGGTACTGGAGGAGGTTACAGAGATAGGGAGAAGTGTAGAGTCTGGAGGAGGTTACAGAGATAGGGAGAAGTGTAGAGTCTGGAGGAAGATTCAGAGATAGAGAGGGGTGTAGGGACTGTAGGACGTTACAGAGATAGGGAGGGTTGTAGGGACTGGAGGTGGTTACAGAGATAGGGAGGGTTGTACGGACTGGAGGAGGTTCAGAGACAGGGAGGGTTGTAGGGACTGGAGGATGTAATCGAGGTACTGGAGGAGGTTACAGAGATATGGAGGGGTGTAGGGTATGGGGGAGGTTACAGAGATAGGGAGAAGTGTAGAGTCTGGAGGAAGATTCAGAGATAGAGAGGGGTGTAGGAACTGGAGGAGGTTACAGAGATAGGGAGGAGTGTAGGGGTTTGAGGAGGTTACAAAGATAGGGAGAGCTGTAGGGGCTGGAGGAGGTTACAGAGATAGGGAGGGTTGTAGGGATTGGAGGTGGTTACAGAGATAGGGAGGGTTGTAGTGACTGGAGGAGGTTACAGAGATAGGGAGGGTTGTAGGGACTGGAGGAGGTTACAGAGATAGGGAGGAGTTTAGGGGTTTGAGGAGGTTACAAAGATAGGGAGAGCTGTCGGGGCTAGAAGAGGTTACAGAAATAGGGAGAGTTGGAGGGGCTGAAGGTGGTTACAGAGATAGGGAGGTTTGTTTGGGCTGGTGGAGGATACAGAGATAGAGAGGGGTGTAGGGACTAGAGGAGGTTACAGAGATAGGGAGGGCTGTACGGGCTGGAGGATGTTACAGGGATAGGGAAGGTTGTAGGGACTGGAGGAGGTTACAGAGATAGGGAGGGTTATAGGGGCTGGAGGAGGTTACAGGGATAGGGAAGGTTGTAGGGACTGGAGGAGGTTACAGAGATAGGGAGGGTTGTAGGGACTGGAGGTTACAGAGATAGGGAGGGTTATAGGGGCTGGAGGAGGTTACAGAGATAGGGAAGGTTGTAGGGACTGGAGGAGGTTACAGAGATAGGGAAGGTTGTAAGGAATGGAGGGGATTAGTGAGATAGGGAGGGCTGTAGAGACTGGAGGAATTTACATTAATAAGATGGGTGTAGGGGATGGAGGAGGTTACAGAGATAGGAAGAATGTAGAGACTGGAGGAGGTTACAGAGATAGGGAGGGTTGTAGGGGCTGGAGGAAGTTACAGAGATAGGGAGGGTATTGTCAGTGAGTATGGAGGGGTCTATGAGAATGGGGAGGGTCTGTGTGTATGAGTGGGGTCTGTGATAATGAGTGGGGTCTGTGAATATGGGAGGGTGGGGGCCTGAGTATAGGGGGGGTCTGTATGGGGGGGTGAGTATGGGCAGGGTCTGTGAGTAAGGGGGGGTGGGGTTCTGTGAGAATGGGGGATCTGTGAGTAAGGGGAGGTGGGGGGGGTGAGTAACAGAGGTGGGAGTCTGTGAGTAAGGGGGGTGGGGGTCTGTGAGTAACAGAGGTGGGGGTCTGTGAGTAAGGGGGTGGGAGTCTGTGAGTAAGGGGGGTGGGGGTCTGTGAGTAAGGGAGGTGGGGGTCTGTGAGTAAGGGGAGTGGGGGTCTGTGAGTAAGGGAGGTGGGGGGGTGAGTAACGGAGGTGGGGGTCTGTGAGTAAGGGGGGTGGGGGTCTGTGAGTAAGGGAGGTGGGGGTCTGTGAGTAAGGGAGGTGGGGGTCTGTGAGTAAGGGGGGTGGGGGGTCTGTGAGTAAGGGAGGTGGGGGTCTGTGAGTAAGGGGGTGGGGGTCTGTGAGCAAGGGAGGTGGGGGTCTGTGAGTAAGGGGGTGGGGGTCTCTGAGTAAGGGGGGTGGGGGGTCTGTGAGTAATGGGGGGGTCTGTGAGTAAGGGGGGTGGGGGTCTGTGAGTAAGGGGGGTGGGGGTCTGTGAGTAAGGGGGGTGGGGGTCTGTGAGTAAGGGGGGTGGGGGGTCTGTGAGTATGGGGGGTGGGGGTCTGTGAGTAAGGGAGGTGGGGGTCAGTGAGTAAGGGGGGTGGGGGTCTGTGAGTAAGGGGGGTGGGGGTCTGTGAGTAAGGGGGGTGGGGGTCTGTGAGTAATGGGGGGATCTGTGAATAAGGGGGCTGGGGGCTGTGATTTTGGGGCTGTCTGTGAGTAAGGGGAGGTGGGGGTCTGTGAGTAAGGGGGGTGGGGGTCTGCGAGTAAGGGGGGTGGGGGTCTGTGAGTAAGGGGGGTGGGGGTCTGTGAGTAATGGGGGGATCTGTGAATAAGGGGGCTGGGGGGCTGTGATTTTGGGGCTGTCTGTGAGTAAGGGGAGGTGGGGGTCTGCGAGTAAGGGGGGTGGGAGTCTGTGAGTAAGGGGGTGGGGGGTCTGTGAGTAAGGGGGGGTGGGGGGTCTGTGAGTAAGGGGGGTGGGGGGTCTGTGAGTAAGGGGGTGGGGGGTCTGTGAGTAAGGGGTGTGGGGGTCTGTGAGTAAGGGAGGTGGGGGGTCTGTGAGTAAGGGGGGTGGGGGTCTGTGAGTAAGGGGGTGGGGGTCTGAGAGTAAGGGGGTGGGGGTCAGTGAGTAAGGGGAGGTGGGGGGTCTGTGAGTAAGGGAGGTGGGGGTCTGTGAGTAAGGGTGGTGGGGGTCTGTGAGTAAGGGGGGTGGGGGTCTGTGAGTAAGGGTGGCGGGGGTCTGTGAGTAAGGGGGCTGGGGGGCTGTGATTTTGGGGGGGTCTGTGAGTAAGGGGAGGTGGGGTCTGTGAGTAAGGGGAAGTAGGGGTCTGTGATTTTTGGGGGGGTCTGTGAGTAAGGGGAGGTGGGGCTCTGTGAGTAAGGGGGTGGGGGTCTGTGATTTTGGGGGGTCTGTGAGTAAGGGGAGGTGGGGGTCTGTGATTTTGGGGGGTCTGTGAGTAAGGGGAGGTGGGGGTCTGTGATTTTGGGGGGTCTGTGAGTAAGGGGAGGTGGGGGTCTGTGAGTAAGGGGGGTGGGGGTCTGCGAGTAATGGGGGTGGGGGTCTGCGAGTAAGGGGGGTGGGAGTCTGTGAGTAAGGGGGGTGGGGGTCTGTGAGTAAGGGAGGTGGGGTCAGTGAGTAAGGGGGCTGGGGGGCTGTGATTTTGGGGGGGTCTGTGAGTAAGGGGAGGTGGGGGTCTGTGATTTTGGGGGGTCTGTGAGTAAGGGGAGGTGGGGGTCTGTGATTTTGGGGGGGGTCTGTGAGTAAGGGGAGGTGGGGGTCTGTGATTTTGGGGGGTCTGTGAGTAAGGGGAGGTGGGGGTCTGTGATTTTGGGGGGTCTGTGAGTAAGGGGAGGTGGGGGTCTGTGATTTTGGGGGGTCTGTGAGTAAGGGGAGGTGGGGGTCTGTGAGTAAGCGGGGTGGGGGTCTGCGAGTAAGGGGGGTGGGGGTCTGCGAGTAAGGGGGGTGGGAGTCTGTGAGTAAGGGGGGTGGGGGGTCTGTGAGTAAGGGGGGTGGGGGGTCTGTGAGTAAGGGGGGTGGGGGTCTGTGAGTAAGGGAGGTGGGGGGTCTGTGAGTAAGGGGAGTGGGGGTCTGTGAGTAAGGGAGGTGGGGGGTCTGTGAGTAATGGAGGTGGGGGTCTATGAGTAAGGGGGTGGGGGGTCTGTGAGTAAGGGAGGTGGGGGTCTGTGAGTAAGGGGAGTGGGGGTCTGTGAGTAAGGGAGGTGGGGGGTCTGTGAGTAATGGAGGTGGGGGTCTGTGAGTAAGGGGGTGGGGGGTCTGTGAGTAAGGGAGGTGGGGGTCTGTGAGTAAGGGGGGTGAGGGTCTGCGAGTAAGGGGGGTGGGAGTCTGTGAGTAAGGGGGGTGGGGGTCTGTGAGTAAGGGGGGTGGGGGGTCTGTGAGTAAGGGAGGTGGGGGGTCTGTGAGTAAGGGGAGTGGGGGTCTGTGAGTAAGGGAGGTGGGGGTCTGTGAGTAAGGGGGGTGGGGGGTCTGTGAGTAAGGGGGGTGGGGGGTCTGTGAGTAAGGGGAGTGGGGGTCTGTGAGTAAGGGGGGTGGGGGGTCTGTGAGTAAGGGGAGTGGGGGTCTGTGAGTAAGGGAGGTGGGGGGTCTGTGAGTAATGGAGGTGGGGGTCTGTGAGTAAGGGGGGTGGGGGGTCTGTGAGTAAGGGGGGTGGGGGTCTGTGAGTAAGGGGGGTGGGGGTCTGTGAGTAAGGGGGGTGGGAGTCTGTAAGGGGGGATCTGTGAGTAATGGGGCTGGGGGGCTGTGATTTTGGGGGGGTCTGTGAGTAAGGGGAGGTGGGGGTCTGTGAGTAAGGGGAGGTGGGGGTCTGTGATTTCTGGGGGGGGGTCTGTGAGTAAGGGGAAGAGGGGGTCTCTGAGTAAAGGGAGGTGGGGGTCTGTGATTTGGGGGGGGGGGGTCTGTGAGTAAGGGGTGATGACTGTGGGTCAACATTCCCTGTGTGTTTAATCAGCCTGTGCTCCCATTGAATGGCTGTCTGTGCTCTGACATCACCACCCCCGTGAATTCAGAATAATGTATGTCCTTAATCTTCAACACACATCAATCATACTCTAAACAACAAATTATTGCCTTTATCTAAAGCTCAGATAGCACCCTCTTCAAAATATTCCATCAACCACTTGTCCATCTTCTGTAATGTTTAACACAATGACGTCATTTTGACTTTCGCCACCCAATGGGTAAAGTGTAGCCTTTAGGTGAAGTGGATGCGGGGGTGTAGCTGTTATCCAATCCCCAGTTAACACCAGACATTCCGCTTCTCTTTTTGTATAATGTCATTCAGAATCAGAATAGCAAAACCTGCAGCAAGTTGGAAAAAAACAAGCAGAGAGATTGAAACCCACATTACTGGGAGGAAGGAAGCTGAGAAAGAACAGCACCACCATCCAGCAGGAGGCTGTCATGACAGCGTGACATGTTTACATAGACAGTTCTCATTGTAAATGTGGATATCGGGATTTATTATGGCAAAAAACTTGGCAGGATAGGCCAGAGGTGAAGGTTCTCATGGGGTCAGAGGTGAAGATTCCTGAGGGGTCGAAGGTGAAGATTTCCAGGGCACAGATGTGAAGGGTATTTTAAATGATAAACTCTTATGCACAAAGAGCTCCACCCTGAGTATTTCTTACATTAGGATTGACAACTGTCTTGAAGGGGTTGAGTTGACTCTCGTTGATGATGATCCATTTGTGTGTGACCTGCTCACAGAGGAAGTGACACAAACAATTAAAAATACCTTTCATTTAAAACTTTAAGGAATGAAATTATTTTAAATGTGTCCTTTTAACAAGTGCTCCCGTGTTATATAGAAACATAGAAAATAGAAGCAGGTGGAGGCCAGCGGCCATTCGAGCTTGCTCCCCCATTCATTATGATCATGGCTGATCATCAAGTTCAATACCCTGATCCCGCCTCCCCCCATATCCCTTTCGCCCCAAGAGCTATATCTAATTCCTTGTTGAAATTTCGCTTTGGCCTCAAATAACGCTTTGGCCTCAACTACTTTCTGTGGTAGCGAATTCCACAGATTCACTGCTCTCTGAGTGAAGAAATTTCTCCTCACCTCAGTCCTAAAAGGTTCACCCCTTATCCTCAAACTGTGGCCCCTAGTTCTGGACTCCCCACCATCGGGAACATTCTCTCTGAATCCACCCTGTCTAATCCTGTTAGAATTTTGAAAGTTTCTATGAGATCCCCTCTGACTCTTCTAAACTCCAATGAACGTAATCCTAACTGATTTAGTCTCTCCTCATATGACAGTCCCTCCATCCCAGGAATCAGTCTGGTAAACCTTCGCTGCTCTCCCTCCAGAGCAAGACCATCCTTCCTCAGATAAGGACACCAACACTGCCCACAATACTCCAGGTGTGACCTCACCAAGGCCCTGTACAATGATCCCTTTGCTTACTGTCTTATTCTTTTACAGAGTATGTTGACAGGTCTCATGTATCACCAGCCTGAGGAGCCCCTGGATTACCTGGAGAATTGTCTGAAGAAAGTGCGAGAGATCGGGGGTCTGGAGAAAGTGCGGTGGGACACGTTCATCGTTCAGGAGAGACAGGCATTGCCACCAGTTGATGGAAGCCAGGGGAGGAGAGCTGTCTATCGGAGCGGTAACTTGCTGATCTCATCTCTTCACACTCTTTACATCGGGTCCGTTTTTTAAAATAATGAATTGGTGCAGTTTAAGAAGCTTGCCGCCTTTTTCGAGTCCCCTTTATTCGGAAGGTCAGCCGGGCAGTCTGTATACCTCCCGAGAACGGTGAAGAATGTTCTGGATTGTCCCGTCTTGTGATCCTGCTGAGAATCTGATGTAATCTCTTGAATGTATTTCATTGACGACGACCAGCTCCATAGAAATTTCCAGTCCAATTTCTCTCACTCTTTGGTTTTCTGGCGAGGTTTTGCTTTGGTTATTTGAGTGATGTTGGGGGTGGGGGCATTGACCCTCAATGACATGCTGTGGGTCAGCAGAAATCCCAGTTTCTATCCTCGGCCAGACTGTTGTGAGCTGGGGCAGTGAGCAGGATGTTGAAATGAAATGAAAATGAAATGAAATGAAAATCGCTTATCGTCACAAGTAGGCTTCAAATGAAGTTACTGTGAAAAGCCCCCGGTCGCCACATTCCGGCGCCTGTTCGGGGGAGTGTTTGGGAGGAGAGTGAAGAAAGACAACACAAGTTCTCCACCCCTGCTATGGGCCTGTGCAAAAGGAGTGAGAGTGTGTCTGCTGGAGCAGAAAATGGTTGCGCAGTGATGCTCCTATGGTCAAATAACCAGCTGAGGAATGTGTGAGCAGAACCCCATAGAGTCCAAAGACTGTGAAAGGCAATTTAAAAATTCTGAACACCTCTTTATTCTGAATTTGTAAGTTAATGGCAGTATTTCTGTTAATTGTTGGTATATTTTGCTTCAGTATAAATCTATCTCTAAAAATAAATCAGAGCCATTTTGCCTGAACTATATGGTCAGATAGTTTTTCTAAGAGATTGTGATGGGTATATAGTCTGGGGTTCATTTGACGTCCAGTACATCAGGAGTAAATAAAAGGAACCTACTGCCTCACGGTGCCGAGGTCCTGGGTTCGATCCCGGCTCTGAATCACTGTCCGTGTGGAGTTTGCACATTCTCCCCGTGTCTGCATGGGTTTCGCCCCCGCAACCCAAAGATGTGCAGGGTAGATGAATTGGCCGCGCTAAATTGCCCCTTAATTGGAAAAAACGAATTGGGTAGTCTAAATTTATTTAAAAAAAATAAAAGGAACCTAGTTAGGTCTCAGCTGTACCCTGCTCACTGCATTCAGTCACAAAGTTTGTGTCGTAGGAGACGTGTGGGAATTGTGAGCTTTCATAAACATGGAGGGTAGAATTGGGAGGAGAGTCTGAATCGTGACAGTAGCTGGGGAGAAAGAGAGAGGAAGTGTTAAAATGCCACGTGTCGGTTGAATTGTTAAAGTGAAGCTGAGTTAAGTAATGCAGAATAACATTAAGAATAAAAGCTTAGAGTTTAAGCAATGCTGTGGTTTTAAATTGCATCTTAGTGATGTTATGTGGGCGTAGAGCACAATGTAAATCAATTCATTTACTGGCAGTGTCGAGAGTTGCACAGCGAGTAATTGGCACATCCCTGCTTTTTTATACCGAGAGGGAATCCGTGAGGCTCAAGCAAGGTCTCAATACATTGTGGCTCAGGCATTCATTTCTACTCACTGTTAACTGTGATATTTCTGTGTTTCTCACCCCCCCCCCCCGCAGCTCTGTCGGAGAGTCACAGCCTGAGTCATTGCCGATATGACAGACTCCCTCCAATTCATCAATTCTCTATTGAGAGCGACACAGACCTGTCAGAGACGGACGAGCTCATCGAGGAGTACGTGGTGTTTGACCCATCGAAACCAAGGCCGAGAATTATCCTGGTCATCGGTAAGGTCACTGGGGTGTTGGTTGGGGGAGGGGGGGGGGGGTGGGGGGGCCCAATCTCCCCCAGTCCATCCAGTTGGTTTACAGGTGCAACAGGTGATTAAGAAGGCGAATGGAATTTTGCCCTTCATTAGAGGGATAGAGTTTAAGACTAGGGAAGTTATGCGGCAACTGCATAAGGTGTTAGTGAGGCCACACCTGGAGTATTGTGTTCAGTTTTGGTCTCCTTACTTGAGAAAGGACGTACTGGCACTGGAGGGAGTGCAGAGGAGATTCACTAGGTTAATCCCAGAGCTGAAGGGGTTGGATTACGAGGAGAGGTTGAGTAGACTGGGACTGTACTCATTGGAATTTAGAAGGATGCGGGGGGGATCTTGTAGAAACATATAAAATTATGAAGGGAATAGATAGGATAGATGCGGGCAGGTTGTTTCCACTGGCGTGTGAAAGCAGAACTAGGGGGCATAGCCTCAAAATAAGGGGAAGTAGATTTAGGACAGAGTTTAGGAGGAACTTCTTCACCCAAAGGGTTGTGAATCTATGGAATTCCTTGCCCAGTGAAGCAGTAGAGGCTCCTTCATTAAATGTTTTTAAGATAAAGATAGATAGTTTTTTGAAGAATAAAGGGATTCGGGGATATGGTGTTCGGGCCGGAAAGTGGAGCTGAGGCCACAAAAGATCAGCCATGATCTCATTGAATGGTGGAGCAGGCTCGAGGGGCCAGATGGCCGACTCCTGCTCCTAGTTCTTATGTTCTTATCCTCGAATCCAGGATTGGTCAACTTATATCAAACCCCCTCCCCACCCCCCAGTTAGAAGGTGCTGGAAACAAATCCACCTCAGGGATTTGAGCACATGACTTAGACTGACAAAGCAGCACCGAGGGAGCAGCACCGAGGGAGTGCCACTGAGTTGGTGGTGCCATCTTTTGAATGAGATGTTAAATCGGGTCTGCCTCTCGGTTGGATGTGAAAGATTCCCTGCCACGATTTGAAAGCAGAGCCACAGAGTTCTCCCCCAGTGCTTTGGCCAATCACTAAATCAGATTCTCCGATCATTTATCACATGGCTGTGCGTGGGATCTTGCTGTGCACGCATTGGCTGCTGCATCCCCTGCATCACAACAGTGACGACCTGCCACTATCACGCCATTGGTTATAAAGTATGACGGGATTAACTTTTATCCTTCTCAACCCCCTAGGCCAGTCCAAAGTGAGACAGTTTGGGGTTCCGTGGATCTGACTGGAAATCAATCCCATTCCCACGGATTCCCCAGTCAGGGTAGTGAGTGACTTGGAGGGGAATCTCCAGGTGGTGGGGTTCCCAGGTATCTGCTGCTCTTGTCCTTCTAGATGGTAGGGGTTGTGGGTTTGGAAGGTGCTGTCTAAGGAACCTTGGTGAGTTACTGCAGTGCATCTTGTAGATGGTACACACGGCTGTCACTGTGCGTCGGTGGTGGAGGGTTTGAATGTTTCTTGAGGTAAATGGGGTGCCGATCAAGCAGGGCTGCTTTCTCGTGACTGTTTCCAATCTGTACAACACCAATAAGTTAAACTGATGGAGGCTCCTGAAGGAGGCGGCGATCTGTGACCAACGGGTTTACCTCAGTGTGTCCTGCGTCGTAATATTTGTAATTTTTGCTCTCCCTCCCTCATTCTCTCCCTTTGAAGGAGGGCCAGCTAGTGGCAAAGGAACCCAAAGCATGAAAATAGCCGAGCATTACGGATTCAACCACATATCAGTGGGGGAGCTGCTGCGAGAGAAGATGCTTCACAACGCCAGCAACAACCGGAAATGGGGCTTGATAGCAAAGATCATCACCAATGGAGAGCTAGCTCCTCAGGTAACACAGTCAGTGGCCTCACATTGAGCCAATTCGTCAGGTACATCGCGCTTCCTTTCCTCGTCGAATGACACTGCATTCACATAGCGCCGCTATAATCGCACCTTCGCAGCAAATATTACATTCAATTTGACACTGGGCTCGACACAGGGTCAGAGGTAACCAGTGGCATTGTCTAAGAATTTGGTTTAAAATAACATTACAGAAGCCGTGATGGGAATCAGGAATGCCGAAGAGGCCAGAATAAGAGGGTAGAGTTCTTGGAGTGTCACAGGGCTGGAGGAGATTAGTGAGAGGGGGAGGGACGCGCGCTCTGAAAACAACAATGAGAATTTTTAAATCAAGGCGTTGCCAGTGGAAGCCAGTGGAGGCCAGTGGAAGCCAGTGGAGGCCAGTGGAGGCCAGTGGAGGCCACTGGAGGCCAGCGAGCACAGGCCGTGAGGGAGTGATTTCGGAATTGGACAGACTTCCTCGTCCTGTTTCACCTCTGCCCCTTGGGGAACTTTCTAACCTTCATGGAACCATAGAATTCCTGCACTGCAGGAGGAGGCCTTTTGGCCCATCGAGTCTGCACTGACCCAGGGGCAGCACGGTGGCGCAGTGGTTAGCACTGCTGCCTCACGGTGCCGAGGTCCCAGGTTCGATCCCGGCTCTGGGTCACT
>NC_092733.1:6467640-6567640 GCF_047496885.1 Scyliorhinus torazame | reverse complement strand
TGAGTGTGTGTGAGAGTTAGTGTGTGTGTGTGAGAGTGAGTGAGTGTGTGTGAGAGTGAGTGAGTGTGTATGAGAGTGAGTGAGTGTGTATGAGAGTGAGTGAGTGTGTATGAGAGTGAGTTAGTGTGTGTGAGAGTGAGTGAGTGTGTATGAGAGTGAGTGTGTGTGTGTGAGAGTTAGTGAGTGTGTATGAGAGTGAGTGAGTGTGTATGAGAGTGAGTGAGTGTGTGTGAGAGTGAGTGAGTGTGTGTGAGAGTGAGTGTGTATGAGAGTGAGTGATGTGTATGAGAGTGAGTTAGTGTGTGTGAGAGTGAGTGAGTGTGTATGAGAGTGAGTGTGTGTGTGTGAGAGTTAGTGAGTGTGTATGAGAGTGAGTGAGTGTGTATGAGAGTGAGTGAGTGTGTATGAGAGTGAGTGAGTTGTGTGAGAGTGTGTGTGTGAGAGTGAGTGAGTGTGTATGAGAGTGAGTGAGTGTGTGTGAGAGTGAGTGAGTGTGTGTGAGAGTGTGTGTATGAGAGTGAGTGAGTGTGTATGAGAGTGAGTGAGTGTGTGTGAGAGTGAGTTAGTGTGTGTGAGAGTGAGTGAGTGTGTATGAGAGTGAGTGAGTGTGTATGAGAGTGAGTGAGTGTGTATGAGAGTGAGTTAGTGTGTGTGAGAGTGAGTGAGTGTGTATGAGAGTGAGTGTGTGTGTGTGTGAGAGTTAGTGAGTGTGTATGAGAGTGAGTGAGTGTGTATGAGAGTGAGTGAGTGCGTATGAGAGTGAGTGTGTGTGAGAGTGTGTGAGTTGTGTGAGAGTGTGTGTGTGAGAGTGAGTGAGTGTGTATGAGAGTGAGTGAGTGTGTATGAGAGTGAGTGAGTGTGTGTGAGGGTGAGTGAGTGTGTATGAGAGTGTGTGTGAGAGTGAGTGAGTGTGTGTGAGAGTGTGTGTGTGAGAGTGAGTGAGTGTGTGTGAGAGTGAGTGAGTGTGTATGAGAGTGAGTGAGTGTGTATGAGAGTGAGTGAGTGTGTGTGAGAGTGAGTGAGTGTGTGTGAGAGTGAGTGAGTGTGTGTGAGAGTTAGTGTGTATGAGAGTGAGTGAGTGTGTGTGAGAGTGAGTGAGTGTGTGTGAGAGTTAGTGTGTGTGTGTTGTTGCCCTTTTTAATGAGTGGGAGACTATTCCACCAGCATCACCAATAATGTTGCCAATCGGCACCGGTGACGCCAATAATGTTGCTCTTTCTGGGGTGTCTACTTTAGTCAGATATTAGTCTGACCGTTATTAATGAGGATATTGCTTTCCGAGTCGGCAGGTATCAATGATACCGCCACAAGGTTCAGCCGGATATCGATCAAAGACCCAACAACCAGTCAGTTAGTTCAAGTTCAATAATACTTTATTTACACACAAGATTAACTCACACATGCAACATAAAACATTACAAGCTAAATTACACCTAACACTACAACAACCTGTACTTAACGTCAGGCACCCGGCTTTGGCAGAGGAACAAGGCCTTTGTTTGGATCTGGAGTGGCTGGGTCTGGAGAAGTGACTTCGGTTCTGCTGGGCTCATCCGTCTGGTAGCGGTCGTTGATTTTGAACTTGCTTCTGGTGGTGGTGCTGTAGGTGGCTTCAGGTATAGGCCGGGCCGAAGAGTGCCCGTGTGCCAGGGCCAAAAGAGATTGAACACATGGCAGTGTCTCTCTTTACCCTTCAGGGGTTTCGCGCTCTTTTGGGCGGTCCTTATCTTTGGACCCAATAATTCGGCAGCTTCGATTACTTCCTTCGATTTGAGCCAATAAAGGGGCGGGTGCCTTGATAGCTGGCGTGTCCTGAGCGGCCATTGACCTTGGCTGTTTGGGCTTCCTGAGCAAAGGGAGTGGCACTGATGTGTCTGGAACTGTATCTGATACCTGAGCACCAGTCCTTTGCCCTGGGGAAATGGGCCATTAGAATGTAAATCGGCTGGGGGTTTTGATACTCTGTTCTCTGTTCGCAAATATACATTTCGGCTCTGAGTTTGCCTGAATCCTGTATTGGCCATATTTCCCATGAGTCTTTGCAAGTATCCATGTTTCCTTTGTAAATGGCCATCCCAGATGGCTACAGTGTGAGAGTGAGTGCGTATGAGAGTGAATGCGTATGAGAGTGAGGGTGTATGAGAGTGAGTGTGTGTGAGAATGTGTGTGTGAGAGTGTGTATGAGAGTGAGCGTGTGTGAGAGTGAGTGTGTATGAGAGTGAGGGTGTATGAGAGTGAGTGTGTGCGAGAGTGTGTATGAGAGTGTGTGTGTGAGTGTGTGTGTGAGAGTGAGTGTGTGCGAGTGTGTGTGAGAGTGTATGAGAGTGAGTGTGTATGAGAGTGAGGGTGTATGAGAGTGAGTGGGTATGAGAGTGAGGGTGTATGAGAGTGAGTGTGAGAGTGTGTGTGAGTGTGTGTGTGAGTGAGCGTGTGTGAGAGTGAGTGTGTATGAGAGTGAGTGTGTATGAGAGTGAGTGCGTATGAGAATGTGTGTGTGTGAGTGAGTGTGTGAGAGTGTGTATGAGAGTGTGTGCGAGTGTGTGTGAGAGTGTGTATGAGAGTGAGTGTGTATGAGAGTGAGGGTGTATGAGAGTGAGTGGGTATGAGAGTGAGGGTGTATGAGAGTGAGTGTGAGAGTGTGTGTGAGTGTGTGTGTGAGTGAGCGTGTGTGAGAGTGTGTGTGTGTGAGAGTGAGTGTGTATGAGAGTGAGTGCGTATGAGAATGTGTGTGTGTGAGTGAGTGTGTGAGAGTGTGTGTGAGAGTGTGTGTGTGTGAGAGTGAGGATGTATGAGAGTGTGTGTGAGAGTGTGTATGAGAGTGAGCGTGTGTGAGAGTGAGTGTGTATGAGAGTGAGGGTGTATGAGAGTGAGTGTGTGTGAGAATGTGTGTGTGTGAGAGTGAGTGTGTGTGAGAGTGAGTGTGTGTGAGAGTGTGTGTGAGAGTGTGCCTGAGAGTGAGCGTGTGTGAGAGTGAGTGTGTATGAGAGTGAGTGTGTATTAGAGTGTGTGTGAGAATGTGTGTGTGAGAGTGAGTGTGTGAGAGTGTGTGAGAGTGTGTGAGAGTGTGTGTTAGAGTGTGTGTGTGAGAGTGTGTGTGTGGGAATGTGTGTGAGAGTGAGTGTGTGTGTGAGAGAGTGAGTGTGTGTCTGAGAGAGTGAGTGTGTGTGAGAGTGAGTGAGTGTGAGAATGAGTGTGTATGAGAGTGAGCGTGTGTGAGAGTGAGTGTGTGTGAGTGTGTGTGAGAATGAGTGTCTATGAGAGTGTGTGTGTGAGAGCGTGTGAGAATGTGTGTGTGAGAGTGTGTGAGTGTGAGTGGGTGTGTGTGAGAGTGAGTGTGTGTGAGAGAGTGTGTGAGAGTGAGCGTGTGTGAGAGTGAGTGTGTGTGAGTGGGTGTGTGTGAGAGTGTGTGAGAATGTGTGAGTGTGAGTGCTTCAACATCTGGCTGAATGTAAGCTCCTGCCAGATAAACATCTGTCCAGTACAGTGAGCAGTGAGCTGAGCGAGTCCGTGTCAGAAACACAGCACCGTGCAGCACCAATCCTGTGAGAGCTTCGAACATTCCTGCTGTTTACCTTCCTCCACCTCAGGAAACCACCATCATGGAGATTAAGCAGCAGCTGATGCAGCAGCCAGATTCGCAAGGCTTTGTCATTGATGGTTTCCCACGCGAGGTTTCCCAGGCAATTTGCTTCGATGATCAGGTAATGACGTTGCCCAGTCAATCAAATCAACACACAGTAAACCTCCATTTTTGTCACACCCATCACAATGTGCACAAATCCCAAACTCACACTGATCAGAGAGGAGTCACTGTGAAAGGTAGGAGGTGAGAGCCAACAGACGCACAGCAAGATCTCACAAACAGCAATGCGACAGGACATTAAATCAGTTGTTAATGATGTGGCGGAAATACTGCTGCTTACGACTGTGCCATGAGAGCTTTTAAAGTGAATCAGAGGGCAGACGGAACATCATCCAATAGCACTCCCTCAGTACTGACCCTCTGACAGTGCAGCACTCCCTCAGTACTGACCCTCTGACAGTGCGGCACTCCCTCAGTACTGACCCTCAGACAGTGCAGCACTCCCTCAGTACTGACCCTCTGACAGTGCAGCACTCCCTCAGTACTGACCCTCTGACAGTGCAGCACTCCCTCAGTACTGACCCACTGACAGTGCAGCACTCCCTCAGTACTGACCCTCTGACAGTGCGGCACTCCCTCAGTACTGACCCTCTGACAGTGCAGCACTCCCTCAGGACTGACCCTCTGACAGTGCGGCACTCCCTCATTACTGACCCTCTGACAGTGCAGCGCTCCCTCAGTACTGACCCTCTGACAATGCAGCACTCCCTCAGTACTGACACTCTGACAGTGTAGCACTCTGTCAGTACTGACCCTCTGACAGTGCGGCACTCCCTCAGTACTGACCCTCTGACAGTGTGGAACTCCCTCAGCACTGACCCTCTGACAGTGCAGCACTCCCTCAGTATTGACCCTCTGACAGTGCAGCGCTCCCCCAGTACTGACCCTCTGACAGTGCAGCACTCCCTCAGTACAGACCCTCTGAGAGTGCGGCACTCCCTCAGTACTAACCCTCTGACAGTGCAGCACTCCCTCAGTACTGACCCTCTGACAGTGCGGCACTCCCTCAGTATTGACCCTCTGACAGTGCAGCGCTCCCTCAGTACTGACCCTCTGACAGTGCAGCACTCCCTCAGTACTGACCCTCTGACAGTGCAGCACTCCCTCAGTACTGACACTCTGACAGTGTAGCACTCCCTCAGTACTGACCCTCTGACAGTGCAGCGCACCCTCAGTACTGACCCTCTGACAGTGCGGCACTCCCTCAGTACTGACCCTCTCACAGTGCAGCACTCCCTCAGTACTGACACTCTGACAGTGCAGCGCACCCTCAGTACTGACCCTCTGACAGTGCGGCACTCCCTCAGTACTGACTCTCTGACAGTGCGGCACTCCATCAGTACTGACCCTCTGACAGTGCGGCACTCCCTCAGTACTGACCCTCTGACAGTGCGGCACTCCCTCAGGACTGACCCTCTGACAGTGCAGCACTCCCTCAGTACTGACCCTCTGACGGTGCAGCACTCCCTCAGTACTGACCCTCTGACGGTGCAGCACTCTCTCAGTGCTATCTGGAAGCCATCACCTTGGGCTCAGGATTTAATCTAAAGATCTTCTAGCTCAGTGGGCTAGACAGCTGGTTAGGATGCAGAACAAGGCCAGCAGCGCGGGTTCAATTCCTGTACCAACTGAGAATTCTGAATTCTCCCTCAGTGTACCCGAACAGGCACCGGAATGTGGCGACTAGGGGCTTTTCACAGTAACGTCATTGCAGTGTTAATGTAAGCCTACTTGTGCCAATAAAGATTTATAAAAATAACAAGTCAGATTGTAACCAAATGTCACAGCTGATTGGTTACTGTTAGACCAATTAGTACACAGAGCCAGAGCGCAAATTTACAGGTTGAGAACTTTAGGAAATAAATTCGGAGAAATATAGGTTTTAATCAAAAAATTGCAATGAATATTTTTCGGAAACATATTAAGTATTTGATGCTAATGTTTGGAGTTTGTGCCTTCAGATCTGTGTTCCAGACCTGGTGATATATTTGGCTTGTGCTAATGGTCGGCTGAGAGAGAGATTGGAGAAACGGGCAGTGGAAGGACGACCCGATAATAACCCGAAAGCCATTCACAGGCGTCTCACCACCTTCAAACAAAACATTGTGCCCTTGGCCCAATATTATGAAGAGAAATGCCTCATCGTAACGGTGAGTTGTGGCCGAATTATTGGAAATCACCAGGATTCAAGAGCACAGAAGGAGGCAATTCAGCCCATCGTCCTCATGCTGGCTCTTTGATTGCACGATCCACTTAGTTCCACTCCCATGCTCCTCGACAATACTCCTTCACATAATTATCCAATTCTCTTTCGAACGTTTCCACGGAATCTGCTTCCACCGCACTTTCAGGCAGTGCTTCCTAGATCACAGCTCGCTCTGTCAAAAATGTTTCCTCCCCTCCCCAAGTTATTTTGCCAATTATCTTAAATCATTTACTTTTTTAAAAATATATTTTATTAAAGTTTTCAAACAGAATTTTTCCATTTTACAAATCAACATAAAAATAGTACAGTGACTGATAAATAACATTACTTAAATAATATAGTGAACTAACAAAGTGACAAAAAATAGTGCTCCCCCCCTTTCCCTCTCCCCCCCCCCCCGCCTCCGCGGCTGCTGACGATCTATTTTCCCTTAACGTTCCACGAGATAGTCAAGGACTTAAATCATTTACTGTATACTACATTTATTTGCAAAATGTCTGCCTTCTCCCTAACTGACTCCCAGCAGTCTCTCTTTATCTGTGCTCAAGGTACCTAATCAATCATTGCCCACCTGGTGCAGGAAACGCCTCTTTATTTACTCTGTCAGAAACCGTCACCATTTCAAACACTTTAATTAAATCTCTCCATACCTTCAACTTCTCCACTATTTCCACATAATTAACATTTATCTGTTCCCACAAACCCTCCACACGTAACTGGAGGAGAGTGAAAATGTTTTAAAGAACATTTTTAAAATTTAGAGTACCCAAATTTTTTTTTTCAATTAAGGGGCAATTTAGCGCGGCCAATCCACCTGCCCTGCACATCTTTGGGTTGTGGGGGTGAGACCCACGCAGACACGGGGAGAATGTGGAAACTCCACACGGACCGTGACCCGGAGCCGGGATTCGAACCCTCGGTATCCTCAGTGCCGTGAGGCATCAGTGCTAACCACTACGCCACCTGCACGGCAATGTTAATAATGCTGCTGAAGGAGTGAGTTACCATGCAGTCCCTGCTGCTGGTTAACTGCCCACCTCCTTTCCTCCATGTGTCACCTGCCCCTGCCTCAAGGAATAAAGCAGAGTTAATGTTGCGGCGCCCCCTGTTACTGGCAGCCAGCATAGTTCAGAATACCCGAGTGATTCATTCACTCAACTGGAACCATTTCCTGAGCACAAGGTGTTAAATGTGAATAGTTTCTTAATTAAGTTACTAAAGTTCAGGGTCTGGGTGGAGGGCATTGATCGATTCGATACCTTGAGCTCATATAAAGAGAGACCATTGCTCCCGGTAATGACTCTTTGGTTTCATTTGTTCAGTTTTCTTTTGATACTTTGTTTTAGTCCAAGTTCCTCATCAGGGGCTGTCACCCCTCCCATTTTTGTTTAATTTATTGATGTTTTTTGTTCTTATCAAAAGAAGATAAAGGGAGATTTCTTGGGTACTGGGTGGCAGTTAAGGAGGAGGCAGGCATTTGCAATGTTACATTCTGCCCATCAGTCGGGTATTTGGTAAATGATTGGTGTCTAGTTTTTGACTCCGCCTGTCTTCAGAACGAATTAACACCTACACGGGACCCTCAGCACGTCGCAGGTGCCCCCACTCCTCGAACAAATAATCACAATTGATCAGTGGCGTCCCTCTTCCCGATAGGGGTCGGGTCCAGAAATATTCCCGCTGCTTCGTCGGTTAGGGTTTCTGACTGAGCCTGTCCAGGGACACTCTGGAAGCGTCGCCCTCTTCGCACGGGACACTGGAGAGGGAGCTTTACTCTGTATCTAACCCCGTGCTGTACCTGTCCTGGGAGTGTTTGATTGGGACAGTGTAGAGGGAGCTTTACTCTGTATCTAACCCCGTGCTGTACCTGTCCTGGGAGTGTTTGATGGGGACAGTGTAGAGGGAGCTTTACTCTGTATCTAACCCCGTGCTGTACCTGTCCTGGGAGTGTTTGATGGGGACAGTGTAGAGGGAGCTTTACTCTGTACCTAACCCCGTGCTGTACCTGTCCTGGGAGTGTTTGATGGGAACAGTGTAGAGGGAGCTTTACTCTGTATCTAACTCCGTGCTGTACCTGTCCTGGGAGTGTTTGATGGGAACAGTGTAGAGGGAGCTTTACTCTGTATCTAACCCCGTGCTGTACCTGTCCTGGGAGTGTTTGATGGGAACAGTGTAGAGGGAGCTTTACTCTGTATCTAACCCCGTGCTGTACCTGTCCTGGGAGTGTTTGATTGGGACAGTGTAGAGGGAGCTTTACTCTGTATCTAACCCCGTGCTGTACCTGTCCTGGGAGTGTTTGATGGGGACAGTGTAGAGGGAGCTTTACTCTGTATCTAACCCCGTGCTGTACCTGTCCTGGGAGTGTTTGATGGGGACAGTGTAGAGGGAGCTTTACTCTGTATCTAACCCCGTGCTGTACCTGTCCTGGGAGTGTTTGATGGGAACAGTGTAGAGGGAGCTTTACTCTGTATCTAACCCCGTGCTGTACCTGTCCTGGGAGTGTTTGATTGGGACAGTGTAGAGGGAGCTTTACTCTGTATCTAACCCCGTGCTGTACCTGTCCTGGGAGTGTTTGATGGGGACAGTGTAGAGGGAGCTTTACTCTGTATCTAACCCCGTGCTGTACCTGTCCTGGGAGTGTTTGATGGGGACAGTGTAGAGGGAGCTTTACTCTGTATCTAACCCCGTGCTGTACCTGTCCTGGGAGTGTTTGATGGGGACAGTGTAGAGGGAGCTTTACTCTGTATCTAACCCCGTGCTGTACCTGTCCTGGGAGTGTTTGATGGGGACAGTGTAGAGGGAGCTTTACTCAGTATCTAACCCCGTGCTGTACCTGTCCTGGGAGTGTTTGATGGGAACAGTGTAGAGGGAGCTTTACTCTGTATCTAACCCTGTGCTGTACCTGTCCTGGGAATGTTTGATGGGGACAGTGTAGAGGGAGGTTTACTCTGTATCTAACCCCATGCTGTACCTGTCCTGGGAGTGTTTGATGGACACAATGTAGAGGGAGCTTCACTCTGTAACCCCATTCTGCACCTGTCCTAGGAGTGTTTGATGGGGACAGTGTAGAGGGAGCTTTACTCTGTATCGAACCCCGTGCTGTACCTGTCCTGGGAGTGTTTGATGGGGACAGTGTAGAGGGAGCTTTACTCTGTATCTAACCCTGTGCTGTACCTGTCCTGGGAGTGTTTGATGGGGAAAGTTTAGAGGGAGCATTACTCTGTATCAAACCCCGTGCTGCACCTGTCCTGGGAGTGTTTAATGGGGACAGTGTAGAGGGAGCTTTACTCTGTATCTAACCCCATGCTGTACCTGTCCTGGGAGTGTTCAATGGGGACAGTGTAGAGGGAGCTTTACTCTGTATCTAACCCCATGCTGGAGCTGTCCTGGGAGTGTTTGATGGGGACAGTGGAGAGGGAGCTTTACTCTGTATCTAACCCAGTGCTATACCTGTCCTGGGAGTGTTTGATGCAGACAGTGTAGAGGGAGCATTACTCTGTATCCAACCCTGTGCTGTACCTGTCCTGGGAGTGTTTGATGGACACAATGTAGAGGGAGCTTTACTCTGTATCTAACCCCATGCTGTACCTGTCCTGGGAGTATTTGATGGGGACAGTGTAGAGGAAGCTTTACTCTGTATCTAATCCTGTGCTGTACCTGTCCTGGGAATATTTGATGGGGACAGTGTAGAGGGAGCTTTACTCTGTATCTAACCCCGCGCTGTACCTGTCCTGGGAATATTTGATGGGGATAGTGTAGAGGGAACTTTAATCTGTATCTAACCCCATGCTGTACCTGTCCTGGGAGTGTTTGATGGGGACAGTTTAGAGGGAGCTTTACTCTGTATCTAACCCCGTGCTGTACCTGTCCTGGGAGTGTTTGATGGGGACAGTGAAGAGGGAGCTTTACTCTGTATCTAACCCTGTGCTGTACCTGTCCTGGGATTGTTTGATGGGGACAGTGTAGAGGGAGCTTTACTCTGTATCTAATCTGGTGCTGTACCTGTCCTGGGAATATTTGATGGGGACAGTGTAGAGGGAACTTTAATCTGTATCTAACCCCGTGCTGTTCCAGTCCTGGGAGTGTTTGATGGGGACAGTTTAGAGGGAGCTTTACTCTGTATCTAACCCCGTGCTGTACCTGTCCTGGGAGTGTTTGATGGGGACAGTGTAGAGGGAGCTTTACTCTGTATCAAACCCCGTGCGGAACCTGTCCTGGGAGTGTTTGATGGGGACAGTGTAGAGGGAGGTTTACTCTGCATTTAACCCCGTGCTGTAGTTGTCCTGGGAGTGTTTGATGGGGACAGTGTAGAGGGAGCTTTACTCTGTATCTCACCCCGTGCTGTACCTGTCCTGGAAGTTTTTGAGGGGGACAGTGTAGAGGGAGCTTTACTCTGTATCTAACCCCGTGCTGTACCTGTCCTGGGAGTGTTTGATGGGGACAGTGTAGAGGGAGCTTTACTCTGTATCTAACCCCGTGCTGTACCTGTCCTGGGAGTGTTTGATGGGGACACCGTAGAGGGAGCTTTACTCTGAATCTAACCCCGTGCTGTACCTGTCCTGGGAGTGTTTGATGGGGACAGTGTAGAGGGAGCTTTACTCTGTATCTAACCCCGTGCTGTACCTGTTCTGGGAGTGTTTGATGGGGACAGTGTAGAGGGAGCTTTACTCTGTATCTAACCCCGTGCTGTACCTGTCCTGGGAGTGTTTGATGGGGACAGTGTAAAGGGAGCTTTACTCTGTATCTAACACCATGCTGTACCTGTCCTGGGAGTCTTTGATGGGGACTGTGTAGAGGGAGCTTTACTCTGTATCTAACCCCGTGCTGTACCAGTCCTGGTAGTGTTTGATGGGGTCAGTGTAGAGGGAGCGTTACCCTGTATCTATCGCCGTGCTGTACCTGTCCTGGGAGTGTTTGATGGGGACAGTGTAGAGGGAGCTTAACTCTGTATCTAACCCCGTGCTGTACCTGTCCTGGGAGTGTTTGATGGGGACAGTGTAGAGGGAGCTTAACTCTGTATCTAACCCCGTGCTGTACCTGTCCTGGGAGTGTTTGATGGGGACAGTGTAGATGGAGCTTTACTCTGTATCTAACCCCGTGCCGTACCTGTCCTGGGAGTGTTTCATGGGGACTGGGTAGAGGGAGCTTTACTCTGTATCTAACCCCATGCTGTACCTGTCCTGGGAGTTTTTGATGGGGACTGTGTAGAGGGAGCTTTACTCTGTATCTAACCCCGTGCTGTACCTGTTCTGGGAGTGTTTGATGGGGACAGTGTAGAGGGAGCTTTACTCTGTATCTCACCCCGTGCTGTACCTGTCCTGGGAGTTTTTGAGGGGGACAGTGTAGAGGGAGCTTTACTCTGTATCTAACCCCGTGCTGTACCTGTCCTGGGAGTGTTTGATGGGGACAGTGTAGAGGGAGCTTTACTCTGTATCTAACCCCGTGCTGTACCTGTCCTGGGAGTGTTTGATGGGAAAGTGTAGAGGGAGCTTTACTCTGTATCAAATCCCGTGCTGTACCTGTCCTGGGTGTGTTTGATGGGGACAGTGTAGAGGGAGCTTTACTCTGATCTAATCCTGTGCTGTACCTATCCTGGGAGTGTTTGATCGGGACAGTGTAGAGGGAGTCTTATTCTGTATCTAACCCCGTGCTGTACCTGTCCTGGGAGTGTTTGATGGGGACAGTGTAGAGAGGAGCTTTACTCTGTATCTAACCCCGCGCTGTACCTGTCCTGGGAGTGTTTGATGGGGACAGTGTAGAGGGAGCTTTACTCTGTATCTACCCCGTGCTGTACCTGTACTGTGAGTGTTTGATGGGGACAGTGTCGAGGGAGTTTTACTCTCTATCTAACCCCGTGCTGTACCTGTCCTAGGAGTGTTTGATGGACACAATGTAAAGGGAGTTTGATGGGGACAGTGTAGAGAGGAGCTTTCTCTGTATCTAACCCCGTGCTGTACCTGTCCTGGGAGTGTTTGATGGGGACAGTGTACAGGGAGCTTTACTCTGTATCTAACCCCGCGCTGTACCTGTCCTGGGAGTGTTTGATGGGGACAGTGTAGAGGGAGCTTTACTCTGTATCTTATCCCGTGCTGTACCTGTCCTGGGAGTGTTTGATGGGAACAGTGTAGAGGGAGCTTTACTATGTATCTAACCCCGTGCTGTACCTGTCCTGGGAGTGTTTGATGGGGACAGTGTAGAGGGAGCTTTACTCTGTATCTAACCCCGTGCTGTACCTGTCCTGGGAGTGTTTGATGGGGACAGTGTAGAGGGAGATTTACTCTGTATCTAACCCCGTGCTGTACCTGTCCTGGGAGTGTTTGATGGGGACAGTGTAGAGGGAGATTTACTCTGTGTGGTAGTAGAGGTATTACGGTACCTGGTAATACTGGAGCACCATTGGTGGAAACTGTATGCTACCTATTGGTCAAGCTGTATGGTAGCTCCGCCCTGCTAGGTGGGGTATAAGAGCCCATGCCGCCCAAGCAGCCCTCATTCTGTACCTGAGCTGCTGCGGGGAAACATCTAGCTTATTGAAGCCTTCAGTTTGACTACAACCTCGCATTAGTGGTCATTGATTGTGCATCAATTTAATAAGCTAGTTTTGAAAAAAGGATGGAGCTCCGAATCAAGCCGGAGTGTCTGCAACTCAGCCCCCACGCGGCAATCTTCAAGCACTGGCTGGCGTGCTTTTAAGGATATCTTGGGACGGCTGAAAACGCACCCACGGGAGAGCAGAAACTGCACGTCCTGCACTCAAGGGTGAGCCGGAGGTTTATGCCCTCATCGAGGAAGTGGAAGACTTTGATGCAGCAATAGAGCTGCTAAAAGGACATTATACTCGCCCGGTAAACCAGGTCTACGCCCGGCACCTGCTTGCAACAAGGCGACAAACCCCTGGGGAATCGCTGGAGGAATTCTACCGTGCACTCCTGGTGTTGGGGAGAAGCTGCGGCTGCCCGCAAGTTTCGGCGAGCGAACACACGGAACTCTTAGTCCGGGACGCTTTCGTGGCAGGTATGCTATCGTCACAAATCCGCCAGCGCCTGTTAGAAAAGGATACCCTGGGTCTCAGGTAGGCACGGGCCCTTTCAGGCTCCCTGGACGTGGCCTCCAGAAACGCCTGCGCTTACGTTCCCGACCGCGCGGCAGCCCCCTGGGCAGCGTGGAACCCATCCGCAGCCGACCCCGAGACATCCCCCATCCCCCCACAAGCTTGTGCTGCAAGACGGCCTGGCAACCTGGAGGGGCCCTGCTACTATTTTTGCGGGCAGTCCAAGCACCCCCCGCCAGCGCTGCCCGGCCCACGCATCCACCTGCAAGGGATGCGGTAAAAAGGGCCATTTCGTGCGGTTGCCGCGGTCTCCGGTGGCGAATGCGGACCACCACCACAAACCTCTCCACGGTCCCCGTGCGGCCAGCGTGCGCCACCACCTTCCTACTCCAGGGCCACGTGCGGCCCCCAGGCGCCGCCATCTAGTCCCGCGAACGCCACGTCTGAGGGATGGGCGCCGCCATTTTGTGCACCCCCAGCCATGTGTGACCATTGGGAGCCGCCATCTTGGATGAACCCCCAGGACCCCAGCCCGGCTGACCACACACTGCCCAAAGAGAACACTCAATTGCTGCGATTAGCCTCGGTGACTCTGGATCAGTCCCGCCCTCGAACACTCTCAATTGCTACAATGACTGTATTCATCAACGGGCACGAGACGTCCGGCCTAAGCGACTCTGGGAGCACGGAGAGCTTCATACACCCCGACACGGTAAGGCGCTGTTCTCTCCTCGTCCACCCCGTTAATCAAAAAATCTCCCTGGCCTCCGGTTCCCACTCAGTAGAGATAAAGGGGTTTTGTGTAGCAAACCTCACAGTCCAGGGAAGAGAGTTCAAAAATTTCCATCTCTACGTCCTTCCCCACCTCTGTGCGGCCACACTCCTAGGTTTAGACTTCCAGTATAACCTCCAAAGTCTAATCTTCAAATTCGGCGGCCCTATACCCCCCTCACTGTCTGCGGCCTCGCGACCCTTAAGGCTGACCCGCCTCCCCTGTTTGCGAACCTCACCCCGGATTGCAAACCCGTCACCACCAGGAGCAGACGGTACAGTGCCCAGGACTGGATCTTTATTAGGTCAGAGGTCCAAAGGCTATTGAGGGAAGGAATCAATGAAGCTAGCCCTGGAGAGCTCAAGTAGTGGTGGTAAAGACCGGGGAGAAGCACAGGATGGTCATCGACTACAGTCAGACCATCGACAGGTTTACACAGCTGGACGCGTACCCCCGCCCCCGCATATTCGACCTGGTAAACAGGATCGCGCATGATAAGGTCTTCTCCACGGTGGATCTCAAGTCCGCCTACCACCAGCTCCCCATCTGCACTAGTGACCGCAAATACATTGCCTTCGAGGCAGATGGGCAGCTCTATCACTTCTTAAGGGTTCCCTTCGGTGTCACCAATGGGGTCTCGGTCTTTCAGCGCGAGATGGACCGAATCGTTGACCGGTACGGTTTACGGGCAACATTCCCGTATCTCGATAATGTATGTTTGATGGGGACAGTGTAGACGGAGCTTTACTCTGTATCTAACTCCGTGCTGTACCAGTCCTGGGAGTGTTTGATGGGGACAGTGTAGAGGGAGCTTTACTCTGTATCTAACCCCGTGCTGTACCTGTCCTGGGAATGTTTGATGGGGACAGTGTAGAGGGAGCTTTACTCTGTATCTAACCCCGTGCTGTACCTGTCCTGGGAGTGTTTGATGGGGACAGTGTAGAGGGAGCTTTACTCTCAATCTAACCCCGCGCTGTACCTGTCCTGGGAGTGTTTGATGGGGACAGTGTAGAGGGAGCTTTACTCTGTATCTAACCCCGTGCTGTACCTGTCCTGGGAGTGTTTGATGGGGACAATGTAGAGGGAGCTTTACTCTGTATCTAACCCCGTGCTGTACCTGTCCTGGGAGTGTTTGATGGGGACAGTGTAGACGGAGCTTTACTCTGTATCTAACTCCGTGCTGTACCAGTCCTGGGAGTGTTTGATGGGGACAGTGTAGAGGGAGCTTTACTCTGTATCTAACCCCGTGCTGTACCTGTCCTGGGAATGTTTGATGGGGACAGTGTAGAGGGAGCTTTACTCTGTATCTAACCCCGTGCTGTACCTGTCCTGGGAGTGTTTGATGGGGACAGTGTAGAGGGAGCTTTACTCTGTATCTAACCCCGCGCTGTACCTGTCCTGGGAGTGTTTGATGGGGACAGTGTAGAGGGAGCTTTACTCTGTATCTAACCCCGTGCTGTACCTGTCCTGGGAGTGTTTGATGGGGACAATGTAGAGGGAGCTTTCCTCTGATCTAATCCCGTGCTGTACCTATCCTGGGAGTGTGTGATGGACACAATGTAGAGGGAGCTTTACTCTGTATCTAACCCCGTGCTGTACCTGTCCTGGGAGTGTTTGATGGGAACAGTTTAGAGGGAGCTTTACTCTGTATCTAACCCCATGCTGCACCTGTCCTGGCAGTGTTTGATGTGGACAGTGTAGAGGGAGCTTTACTCTGTATCTAATCCCATGCTGCATCTGTCCTGGGAGTGTTTGATGGGGACTGTGCAGAGGGAGCTTTACTCTGTATCTAACCCCGTGCTGTACCTGTCCTGGGAGTGTTTGATGGGGACAGTGTAGAGGGAGCTTTACTCTGTATCAAATCCCGTGCTGTACCTGTCCTGGGTGTGTTTGATGGGGACAGTGTAGAGGGAGCTTTACTCTGTATCTAACTCCGTGCTGTACCTGTCCTGGGAGTGTTTGATGGGGACAGTGTAGAGGGAGCTTTACTCTGTATCTACCCCGTGCTGTACCTGTACTGGGAGTGTTTGATGGGGACAGTGTCGAGGGAGTTTTACTCTGTATCTAACCCCGTGCTGTACCTGTCCTAGGAGTGTTTGATGGACACAATGTAAAGGGAGCTTTACTCTGTATCTTATCCCGTGCTGTCCCTGTCCTGGGAGTGTTTGATGGGGACAGTGTAGAGGGAGCTTTACTCTGTATCTAACCCCGTGCTGTACCTGTCCTGGGAGTGTTTGATGGGGACAGTGTAGAGGGAGATTTACTCTGTGTGGTAGTAGAGGTATTCCGGTACCTGGTAATGCTGGAGCACCATTGGTGGAAACTGTATGCTACCTATTGGTCAAGCTGTATGGTAGCTCCGCCCTGCTAGGTGGGGTATAAGAGCCCATGCCGCCCAAGCAGCCCTCATTCTGTACCTGAGCTGCTGCGGGGAAACATCTAGCTTATTGAAGCCTTCAGTTGGACTACAACCTCGCTTTAGTGGTCATTGATTGTGCATCAATTTAATAAGCTAGTTTTGAAAAAAGGATGGAGCTCCGAATCAAGCCGGAGTGTCTGCAACTCAGCCCCCACGCGGCAATCTTCAAGCACTGGCTGGCGTGCTTTTAAGGATATCTTGGGACGGCTGAAAACGCACCCACGGGAGAGCAGAAACTGCACGTCCTGCACTCAAGGGTGAGCCGGAGGTTTACGCCCTCATCGAGGAAGCGGAAGACTTTGATGCAGCAATAGAGCTGCTAAAAGGACATTATACTCGCCCGGTAAACCAGGTCTACGCCCGGCACCTGCTTGCAACAAGGCGACAAACCCCTGGGGAATCGCTGGAGGAATTCTACCGTGCACTCCTGGTGTTGGGGAGAAGCTGCGGCTGCCCGCAAGTTTCGGCGAGCGAACACATGGAACTCTTAGTCCGGGACGCTTTCGTGGCAGGTATGCTATCGTCACAAATCCGCCAGCGCCTGTTAGAAAAGGACACCCTGGGTCTCAGGGAGGCACGGGCCCTTGCAGGCTCCCTGGACGTGGCCTCCAGAAACGCCTGCGCTTACGTTCCCGACCGCGCGGCAGCCCCCTGGGCAGCGTGGAACCCATCCGCAGCCGACCCCGAGACATCCCCCATCCCCCCACAAGCTTGTGCTGCAAGACGGCCTGGCAACCTCGAGGGGCCCTGCTACTACTTTTGCGGGCAGTCCACTCACCCCCCGCCAGCGCTGCCCGGCCCACGCATCCACCTGCAAGGGATGCGGTAAAAAGGGCCATTTCGTGCGGTTGCCGCGGTCTCCGGTGGCGAATGCGGACCACCACCACAAACCTCTCCACGGTCCCCGTGCGGCCAGCGTGCGCCACCATCTTCCTACTCCAGGGCCACGTGCGGCCCCCAGGCGCCGCCATCTAGTCCCGCGAACGCCACGTCTGAGGGATGGGCGCCGCCATTTTGTGCACCCCCAGCCATGTGTGACCATTGGGAGCCGCCATCTTGGATGAACCCCCAGGACCCCAGCCCGGCTGACCACACACTGCCCAAAGAGAACACTCAATTGCTGCGATTAGCCTCGGTGACTCTGGATCAGTCCCGCCCTCGAACACTCTCAATTGCTACAATGACTGTATTCATCAACGGGCACGAGACGTCCGGCCTAAGCGACTCTGGGAGCACGGAGAGCTTCATACACCCTGACACGGTAAGGCGCTGTTCTCTCCTCGTCCACCCCGTTAATCAACAAATCTCCCTGGCCTCCGGTTCCCACTCAGTAGAGATATGGGGGGTTTGTGTAGCAAACCTCACAGTCCAGGGAAGAGAGTTCAAAAATTTCCATCTCTACGTCCTTCCCCACCTCTGTGCGGCCACACTCCTAGGTTTAGACTTCCAGTATAACCTCCAAAGTCTAATCTTCAAATTCGGCGGCCCTATACCCCCCTCACTGTCTGCGGCCTCGCGACCCTTAAGGCTGACCCGCCTCCCCTGTTTGCGAACCTCACCCCGGATTGCAAACCCGTCACCACCAGGAGCAGACGGTACAGTGCCCAGGACTGGATCTTTATTAGGTCAGAGGTCCAAAGGCTACTGAGGGAAGGAATCAATGAAGCCAGTAACAGCCCCTGGAGAGCTCAAGTAGTGGCGGTAAAGACCGGGGAGAAGCACAGGATGGTCATCGACTACAGTCAGACCATCGACAGGTTTACGCAGCTGGACGCGTACCCCCGCCCCCGCATATTCGACCTGGTAAACAGGATCGCGCATGATAAGGTCTTCTCCACGGTGGATCTCAAGTCCGCCTACCACCAGCTCCCCATCCGCACTAGTGATGGCAAATACAGTGCCTTCGAGGCAGATGGGCAGCTCTATCACTTCTTAAGGGTTCCCTTCGGTGTCACCAATGGGGTCTCGGTCTTTCAGCGCGAGATGGACCGAATCGTTGACCGGTACGGTTTACGGGCAACATTCCCGTATCTCGATAATGTGTGTTTGATGGGGACAGTGTAGACGGAGCTTTACTCTGTATCTAACTCCGTGCTGTACCAGTCCTGGGAGTGTTTGATGGGGACAGTGTAGAGGGAGCTTTATTCTGTATCTAACCCCGTGCTGTACCTGTCCTGGGAATGTTTGATGGGGACAGTGTAGAGGGAGCTTTACTCTGTATCTAACCCCGTGCTGTACCTGTCCTGGGAGTGTTTGATGGGGACAGTGTAGAGGGAGCTTTACGCTGTATCTAACCCCGCGCTGTACCAGTCCTGGGAGTGTTTGATGGGGACAGTGTAGAGGGAGCTTTACGCTGTATCTAACCCCGCGCTGTACCTGTCCTGGGAGTGTTTGATGGGGACAGTGTAGAGGGAGCTTTATGCTGTATCTAACCCCGTGCTGTACCTGTCCTGGGAGTGTTTGATGGGGACAATGTAGAGGGAGCTTTACTCTGTATCTAACCCCGTGCTGTACCTGTCCTGGGAGTGTTTGATGGGGACAGTGTAGAGGGAGCTTTACTCTGTATCTAACCCCATCCTGTACCTGTCCTGGGAGTGTTTGATGGGGACAGTGTCGAGGGAGCTTTACTCTGTATTTAACCCCGTGCTGTACCAGTCCTGGGAGTGTTTGATGGGGACAGTGTAGACGGAGCTTTACTCTGTATCTAACGCCGTGCTGTACCTGTCCTGGGAGTGTTTGACAGGGACAGTGTAGAGGGAGCTTCACTCTGTATCTAACCCCGTGCTGTACCAGTCCTGGGGGTGTTTGAAGGGGACAGTGTAGAGGGAGCTTTACTCTGTATCTAATCCCGTGCTGTACATGTCCTGGGAGTGTTTGATGGGGACAGTGTAGACGGAGCTTTACTCTGTATCTAACCCCGTGCTGTACCTGTCCTGGGAGTGTTTGATGGGGACAATGTAGAGGGAGCTTTACTCTGTATCTAACCCCGTGCTGTACCTGTCCTGGGAGTGTTTGATGGGGACAGTGTAGAGGGAGCTTTACTCTGTATCTAACCCCGTCCTGTACCTGTCCTGGGAGTGTTTGATGGGGACAGTGTCGAGGGAGCTTTACTCTGTATTTAACCCCGTGCTGTACCTGTCCTGGGAGTGTTTGATGGGGACATGTGTAGACGGAGCTTTACTCTGTATCTAACGCCGTGCTGTACCTGTCCTGGGAGTGTTTGACAGGGACAGTGTAGAGGGAGCTTCACTCTGTATCTAACCCCGTGCTGTACCAGACCTGGGGGTGTTTGAAGGGGACAGTGTAGAGGGAGCTTTACTCTGTATCTAACCCCGTGCTGTACCTGTCCTGGGAATGTTTGATGGGGACAGTGTAGAGGGAGCTTTACTCTGTATCTAACCCCGTGCTGTACCTGTCCTGGGAGTGTTTGGTGGGGACAGTGTAGAGGGAGCTTTACTCTGTATCTAACCCCGTGCTGTACCTGTCCTGGGAGTGTTTGATGGGGACAGTGTAGAGGGAGCTTTACTCTGTATCTAACCCCGCGCTGTACCTGTCCTGGGAGTGTTTGATGGGGACAGTGTAGAGGGAGCTTTACTCTGTATCTAACCCCGTGCTGTTCCTGTCCTGGGAGTGTTTGATGGGGACAATGTAGAGGGAGCTTTACTCTGTATCTAACCCCGTGCTGTACCTGTCCTGGGAGTGTTTGATGGGGACAGTGTAGACGGAGCTTTACTCTGTATCTAACTCCGTGCTGTACCAGTCCTGGGAGTGTTTGATGGGGACAGTGTAGAGGGAGCTTTACTCTGTATCTAACCCCGTGCTGTACCTGTCCTGGGAATGTTTGATGGGGACAGTGTAGAGGGAGCTTTACTCTGTATTTAACCCCGTGCTGTACCTGTCCTGGGAGTGTTTGATGGGGACAGTGTAGAGGGAGCTTTACTCTGTATCTAACCCCGTGCTGTACCTGTCCTGGGAATATTTGATGGGGACAGTGTAGAGGGAACTTTAATCTGTATCTAACCCCGTGCTGTTCCAGTCCTGGGAGTGTTTGATGGGGACAGTTTAGAGGGAGCTTTACTCTGTATCTAACCCCGTGCTGTACCTGTCCTGGGAGTGTTTGATGGGGACAGTGTAGAGGGAGCTTTACTCTGTATCAAACCCCGTGCGGAACCTGTCCTGGGAGTGTTTGATGGGGACAGTGTAGAGGGAGGTTTACTCTGCATTTAACCCCGTGCTGTAGTTGTCCTGGGAGTGTTTGATGGGGACAGTGTAGAGGGAGCTTTACTCTGTATCTCACCCCGTGCTGTACCTGTCCTGGAAGTTTTTGAGGGGGACAGTGTAGAGGGAGCTTTACTCTGTATCTAACCCCGTGCTGTACCTGTCCTGGGAGTGTTTGATGGGGACAGTGTAGAGGGAGCTTTACTCTGTATCTAACCCCGTGCTGTACCTGTCCTGGGAGTGTTTGATGGGGACACCGTAGAGGGAGCTTTACTCTGAATCTAACCCCGTGCTGTACCTGTCCTGGGAGTGTTTGATGGGGACAGTGTAGAGGGAGCTTTACTCTGTATCTAACCCCGTGCTGTACCTGTTCTGGGAGTGTTTGATGGGGACAGTGTAGAGGGAGCTTTACTCTGTATCTAACCCCGTGCTGTACCTGTCCTGGGAGTGTTTGATGGGGACAGTGTAAAGGGAGCTTTACTCTGTATCTAACACCATGCTGTACCTGTCCTGGGAGTCTTTGATGGGGACTGTGTAGAGGGAGCTTTACTCTGTATCTAACCCCGTGCTGTACCAGTCCTGGTAGTGTTTGATGGGGTCAGTGTAGAGGGAGCGTTACCCTGTATCTATCGCCGTGCTGTACCTGTCCTGGGAGTGTTTGATGGGGACAGTGTAGAGGGAGCTTAACTCTGTATCTAACCCCGTGCTGTACCTGTCCTGGGAGTGTTTGATGGGGACAGTGTAGAGGGAGCTTAACTCTGTATCTAACCCCGTGCTGTACCTGTCCTGGGAGTGTTTGATGGGGACAGTGTAGATGGAGCTTTACTCTGTATCTAACCCCGTGCCGTACCTGTCCTGGGAGTGTTTCACGGGGACTGGGTAGAGGGAGCTTTACTCTGTATCTAACCCCATGCTGTACCTGTCCTGGGAGTTTTTGATGGGGACTGTGTAGAGGGAGCTTTACTCTGTATCTAACCCCGTGCTGTACCTGTTCTGGGAGTGTTTGATGGGGACAGTGTAGAGGGAGCTTTACTCTGTATCTCACCCCGTGCTGTACCTGTCCTGGGAGTTTTTGAGGGGGACAGTGTAGAGGGAGCTTTACTCTGTATCTAACCCCGTGCTGTACCTGTCCTGGGAGTGTTTGATGGGGACAGTGTAAAGGGAGCTTTACTCTGTATCTAACCCCGTGCTGTACCTGTCCTGGGAGTGTTTGATGGGAAAGTGTAGAGGGAGCTTTACTCTGTATCAAATCCCGTGCTGTACCTGTCCTGGGTGTGTTTGATGGGGACAGTGTAGAGGGAGCTTTACTCTGATCTAATCCTGTGCTGTACCTATCCTGGGAGTGTTTGATCGGGACAGTGTAGAGGGAGTCTTATTCTGTATCTAACCCCGTGCTGTACCTGTCCTGGGAGTGTTTGATGGGGACAGTGTAGAGAGGAGCTTTACTCTGTATCTAACCCCGCGCTGTACCTGTCCTGGGAGTGTTTGATGGGGACAGTGTAGAGGGAGCTTTACTCTGTATCTACCCCGTGCTGTACCTGTACTGTGAGTGTTTGATGGGGACAGTGTCGAGGGAGTTTTACTCTCTATCTAACCCCGTGCTGTACCTGTCCTAGGAGTGTTTGATGGACACAATGTAAAGGGAGTTTGATGGGGACAGTGTAGAGAGGAGCTTTCTCTGTATCTAACCCCGTGCTGTACCTGTCCTGGGAGTGTTTGATGGGGACAGTGTACAGGGAGCTTTACTCTGTATCTAACCCCGCGCTGTACCTGTCCTGGGAGTGTTTGATGGGGACAGTGTAGAGGGAGCTTTACTCTGTATCTTATCCCGTGCTGTACCTGTCCTGGGAGTGTTTGATGGGAACAGTGTAGAGGGAGCTTTACTATGTATCTAACCCCGTGCTGTACCTGTCCTGGGAGTGTTTGATGGGGACAGTGTAGAGGGAGCTTTACTCTGTATCTAACCCCGTGCTGTACCTGTCCTGGGAGTGTTTGATGGGGACAGTG
The DNA here is from genome assembly GCF_047496885.1 of Scyliorhinus torazame. NCBI lineage: Eukaryota > Metazoa > Chordata > Chondrichthyes > Carcharhiniformes > Scyliorhinidae > Scyliorhinus > Scyliorhinus torazame. The sequence goes on along the minus strand of NC_092733.1, from coordinate 6,545,324 downwards.
TAGAGGGAGATTTACTCTGTATCGAACCCCGTGCTGTACCTGTCCTGGGAGTGTTTGATGGGGACAGTGTAGAGGGAGATTTACTCTGTGTGGTAGTAGAGGTATTACGGTACCTGGTAATACTGGAGCACCATTGGTGGAAACTGTATGCTACCTATTGGTCAAGCTGTATGGTAGCTCCGCCCTGCTAGGTGGGGTATAAGAGCCCATGCCGCCCAAGCAGCCCTCATTCTGTACCTGAGCTGCTGCGGGGAAACATCTAGCTTATTGAAGCCTTCAGTTTGACTACAACCTCGCATTAGTGGTCATTGATTGTGCATCAATTTAATAAGCTAGTTTTGAAAAAAGGATGGAGCTCCGAATCAAGCCGGAGTGTCTGCAACTCAGCCCCCACGCGGCAATCTTCAAGCACTGGCTGGCGTGCTTTTAAGGATATCTTGGGACGGCTGAAAACGCACCCACGGGAGAGCAGAAACTGCACGTCCTGCACTCAAGGGTGAGCCGGAGGTTTATGCCCTCATCGAGGAAGTGGAAGACTTTGATGCAGCAATAGAGCTGCTAAAAGGACATTATACTCGCCCGGTAAACCAGGTCTACGCCCGGCACCTGCTTGCAACAAGGCGACAAACCCCTGGGGAATCGCTGGAGGAATTCTACCGTGCACTCCTGGTGTTGGGGAGAAGCTGCGGCTGCCCGCAAGTTTCGGCGAGCGAACACACGGAACTCTTAGTCCGGGACGCTTTCGTGGCAGGTATGCTATCGTCACAAATCCGCCAGCGCCTGTTAGAAAAGGATACCCTGGGTCTCAGGTAGGCACGGGCCCTTTCAGGCTCCCTGGACGTGGCCTCCAGAAACGCCTGCGCTTACGTTCCCGACCGCGCGGCAGCCCCCTGGGCAGCGTGGAACCCATCCGCAGCCGACCCCGAGACATCCCCCATCCCCCCACAAGCTTGTGCTGCAAGACGGCCTGGCAACCTGGAGGGGCCCTGCTACTATTTTTGCGGGCAGTCCAAGCACCCCCCGCCAGCGCTGCCCGGCCCACGCATCCACCTGCAAGGGATGCGGTAAAAAGGGCCATTTCGTGCGGTTGCCGCGGTCTCCGGTGGCGAATGCGGACCACCACCACAAACCTCTCCACGGTCCCCGTGCGGCCAGCGTGCGCCACCACCTTCCTACTCCAGGGCCACGTGCGGCCCCCAGGCGCCGCCATCTAGTCCCGCGAACGCCACGTCTGAGGGATGGGCGCCGCCATTTTGTGCACCCCCAGCCATGTGTGACCATTGGGAGCCGCCATCTTGGATGAACCCCCAGGACCCCAGCCCGGCTGACCACACACTGCCCAAAGAGAACACTCAATTGCTGCGATTAGCCTCGGTGACTCTGGATCAGTCCCGCCCTCGAACACTCTCAATTGCTACAATGACTGTATTCATCAACGGGCACGAGACGTCCGGCCTAAGCGACTCTGGGAGCACGGAGAGCTTCATACACCCCGACACGGTAAGGCGCTGTTCTCTCCTCGTCCACCCCGTTAATCAAAAAATCTCCCTGGCCTCCGGTTCCCACTCAGTAGAGATAAAGGGGTTTTGTGTAGCAAACCTCACAGTCCAGGGAAGAGAGTTCAAAAATTTCCATCTCTACGTCCTTCCCCACCTCTGTGCGGCCACACTCCTAGGTTTAGACTTCCAGTATAACCTCCAAAGTCTAATCTTCAAATTCGGCGGCCCTATACCCCCCTCACTGTCTGCGGCCTCGCGACCCTTAAGGCTGACCCGCCTCCCCTGTTTGCGAACCTCACCCCGGATTGCAAACCCGTCACCACCAGGAGCAGACGGTACAGTGCCCAGGACTGGATCTTTATTAGGTCAGAGGTCCAAAGGCTATTGAGGGAAGGAATCAATGAAGCTAGCCCTGGAGAGCTCAAGTAGTGGTGGTAAAGACCGGGGAGAAGCACAGGATGGTCATCGACTACAGTCAGACCATCGACAGGTTTACACAGCTGGACGCGTACCCCCGCCCCCGCATATTCGACCTGGTAAACAGGATCGCGCATGATAAGGTCTTCTCCACGGTGGATCTCAAGTCCGCCTACCACCAGCTCCCCATCTGCACTAGTGACCGCAAATACATTGCCTTCGAGGCAGATGGGCAGCTCTATCACTTCTTAAGGGTTCCCTTCGGTGTCACCAATGGGGTCTCGGTCTTTCAGCGCGAGATGGACCGAATCGTTGACCGGTACGGTTTACGGGCAACATTCCCGTATCTCGATAATGTATGTTTGATGGGGACAGTGTAGACGGAGCTTTACTCTGTATCTAACTCCGTGCTGTACCAGTCCTGGGAGTGTTTGATGGGGACAGTGTAGAGGGAGCTTTACTCTGTATCTAACCCCGTGCTGTACCTGTCCTGGGAATGTTTGATGGGGACAGTGTAGAGGGAGCTTTACTCTGTATCTAACCCCGTGCTGTACCTGTCCTGGGAGTGTTTGATGGGGACAGTGTAGAGGGAGCTTTACTCTCAATCTAACCCCGCGCTGTACCTGTCCTGGGAGTGTTTGATGGGGACAGTGTAGAGGGAGCTTTACTCTGTATCTAACCCCGTGCTGTACCTGTCCTGGGAGTGTTTGATGGGGACAATGTAGAGGGAGCTTTACTCTGTATCTAACCCCGTGCTGTACCTGTCCTGGGAGTGTTTGATGGGGACAGTGTAGACGGAGCTTTACTCTGTATCTAACTCCGTGCTGTACCAGTCCTGGGAGTGTTTGATGGGGACAGTGTAGAGGGAGCTTTACTCTGTATCTAACCCCGTGCTGTACCTGTCCTGGGAATGTTTGATGGGGACAGTGTAGAGGGAGCTTTACTCTGTATCTAACCCCGTGCTGTACCTGTCCTGGGAGTGTTTGATGGGGACAGTGTAGAGGGAGCTTTACTCTGTATCTAACCCCGCGCTGTACCTGTCCTGGGAGTGTTTGATGGGGACAGTGTAGAGGGAGCTTTACTCTGTATCTAACCCCGTGCTGTACCTGTCCTGGGAGTGTTTGATGGGGACAATGTAGAGGGAGCTTTCCTCTGATCTAATCCCGTGCTGTACCTATCCTGGGAGTGTGTGATGGACACAATGTAGAGGGAGCTTTACTCTGTATCTAACCCCGTGCTGTACCTGTCCTGGGAGTGTTTGATGGGAACAGTTTAGAGGGAGCTTTACTCTGTATCTAACCCCATGCTGCACCTGTCCTGGCAGTGTTTGATGTGGACAGTGTAGAGGGAGCTTTACTCTGTATCTAATCCCATGCTGCATCTGTCCTGGGAGTGTTTGATGGGGACTGTGCAGAGGGAGCTTTACTCTGTATCTAACCCCGTGCTGTACCTGTCCTGGGAGTGTTTGATGGGGACAGTGTAGAGGGAGCTTTACTCTGTATCAAATCCCGTGCTGTACCTGTCCTGGGTGTGTTTGATGGGGACAGTGTAGAGGGAGCTTTACTCTGTATCTAACTCCGTGCTGTACCTGTCCTGGGAGTGTTTGATGGGGACAGTGTAGAGGGAGCTTTACTCTGTATCTACCCCGTGCTGTACCTGTACTGGGAGTGTTTGATGGGGACAGTGTCGAGGGAGTTTTACTCTGTATCTAACCCCGTGCTGTACCTGTCCTAGGAGTGTTTGATGGACACAATGTAAAGGGAGCTTTACTCTGTATCTTATCCCGTGCTGTCCCTGTCCTGGGAGTGTTTGATGGGGACAGTGTAGAGGGAGCTTTACTCTGTATCTAACCCCGTGCTGTACCTGTCCTGGGAGTGTTTGATGGGGACAGTGTAGAGGGAGATTTACTCTGTGTGGTAGTAGAGGTATTCCGGTACCTGGTAATGCTGGAGCACCATTGGTGGAAACTGTATGCTACCTATTGGTCAAGCTGTATGGTAGCTCCGCCCTGCTAGGTGGGGTATAAGAGCCCATGCCGCCCAAGCAGCCCTCATTCTGTACCTGAGCTGCTGCGGGGAAACATCTAGCTTATTGAAGCCTTCAGTTGGACTACAACCTCGCTTTAGTGGTCATTGATTGTGCATCAATTTAATAAGCTAGTTTTGAAAAAAGGATGGAGCTCCGAATCAAGCCGGAGTGTCTGCAACTCAGCCCCCACGCGGCAATCTTCAAGCACTGGCTGGCGTGCTTTTAAGGATATCTTGGGACGGCTGAAAACGCACCCACGGGAGAGCAGAAACTGCACGTCCTGCACTCAAGGGTGAGCCGGAGGTTTACGCCCTCATCGAGGAAGCGGAAGACTTTGATGCAGCAATAGAGCTGCTAAAAGGACATTATACTCGCCCGGTAAACCAGGTCTACGCCCGGCACCTGCTTGCAACAAGGCGACAAACCCCTGGGGAATCGCTGGAGGAATTCTACCGTGCACTCCTGGTGTTGGGGAGAAGCTGCGGCTGCCCGCAAGTTTCGGCGAGCGAACACATGGAACTCTTAGTCCGGGACGCTTTCGTGGCAGGTATGCTATCGTCACAAATCCGCCAGCGCCTGTTAGAAAAGGACACCCTGGGTCTCAGGGAGGCACGGGCCCTTGCAGGCTCCCTGGACGTGGCCTCCAGAAACGCCTGCGCTTACGTTCCCGACCGCGCGGCAGCCCCCTGGGCAGCGTGGAACCCATCCGCAGCCGACCCCGAGACATCCCCCATCCCCCCACAAGCTTGTGCTGCAAGACGGCCTGGCAACCTCGAGGGGCCCTGCTACTACTTTTGCGGGCAGTCCACTCACCCCCCGCCAGCGCTGCCCGGCCCACGCATCCACCTGCAAGGGATGCGGTAAAAAGGGCCATTTCGTGCGGTTGCCGCGGTCTCCGGTGGCGAATGCGGACCACCACCACAAACCTCTCCACGGTCCCCGTGCGGCCAGCGTGCGCCACCATCTTCCTACTCCAGGGCCACGTGCGGCCCCCAGGCGCCGCCATCTAGTCCCGCGAACGCCACGTCTGAGGGATGGGCGCCGCCATTTTGTGCACCCCCAGCCATGTGTGACCATTGGGAGCCGCCATCTTGGATGAACCCCCAGGACCCCAGCCCGGCTGACCACACACTGCCCAAAGAGAACACTCAATTGCTGCGATTAGCCTCGGTGACTCTGGATCAGTCCCGCCCTCGAACACTCTCAATTGCTACAATGACTGTATTCATCAACGGGCACGAGACGTCCGGCCTAAGCGACTCTGGGAGCACGGAGAGCTTCATACACCCTGACACGGTAAGGCGCTGTTCTCTCCTCGTCCACCCCGTTAATCAACAAATCTCCCTGGCCTCCGGTTCCCACTCAGTAGAGATATGGGGGGTTTGTGTAGCAAACCTCACAGTCCAGGGAAGAGAGTTCAAAAATTTCCATCTCTACGTCCTTCCCCACCTCTGTGCGGCCACACTCCTAGGTTTAGACTTCCAGTATAACCTCCAAAGTCTAATCTTCAAATTCGGCGGCCCTATACCCCCCTCACTGTCTGCGGCCTCGCGACCCTTAAGGCTGACCCGCCTCCCCTGTTTGCGAACCTCACCCCGGATTGCAAACCCGTCACCACCAGGAGCAGACGGTACAGTGCCCAGGACTGGATCTTTATTAGGTCAGAGGTCCAAAGGCTACTGAGGGAAGGAATCAATGAAGCCAGTAACAGCCCCTGGAGAGCTCAAGTAGTGGCGGTAAAGACCGGGGAGAAGCACAGGATGGTCATCGACTACAGTCAGACCATCGACAGGTTTACGCAGCTGGACGCGTACCCCCGCCCCCGCATATTCGACCTGGTAAACAGGATCGCGCATGATAAGGTCTTCTCCACGGTGGATCTCAAGTCCGCCTACCACCAGCTCCCCATCCGCACTAGTGATGGCAAATACAGTGCCTTCGAGGCAGATGGGCAGCTCTATCACTTCTTAAGGGTTCCCTTCGGTGTCACCAATGGGGTCTCGGTCTTTCAGCGCGAGATGGACCGAATCGTTGACCGGTACGGTTTACGGGCAACATTCCCGTATCTCGATAATGTGTGTTTGATGGGGACAGTGTAGACGGAGCTTTACTCTGTATCTAACTCCGTGCTGTACCAGTCCTGGGAGTGTTTGATGGGGACAGTGTAGAGGGAGCTTTATTCTGTATCTAACCCCGTGCTGTACCTGTCCTGGGAATGTTTGATGGGGACAGTGTAGAGGGAGCTTTACTCTGTATCTAACCCCGTGCTGTACCTGTCCTGGGAGTGTTTGATGGGGACAGTGTAGAGGGAGCTTTACGCTGTATCTAACCCCGCGCTGTACCAGTCCTGGGAGTGTTTGATGGGGACAGTGTAGAGGGAGCTTTACGCTGTATCTAACCCCGCGCTGTACCTGTCCTGGGAGTGTTTGATGGGGACAGTGTAGAGGGAGCTTTATGCTGTATCTAACCCCGTGCTGTACCTGTCCTGGGAGTGTTTGATGGGGACAATGTAGAGGGAGCTTTACTCTGTATCTAACCCCGTGCTGTACCTGTCCTGGGAGTGTTTGATGGGGACAGTGTAGAGGGAGCTTTACTCTGTATCTAACCCCATCCTGTACCTGTCCTGGGAGTGTTTGATGGGGACAGTGTCGAGGGAGCTTTACTCTGTATTTAACCCCGTGCTGTACCAGTCCTGGGAGTGTTTGATGGGGACAGTGTAGACGGAGCTTTACTCTGTATCTAACGCCGTGCTGTACCTGTCCTGGGAGTGTTTGACAGGGACAGTGTAGAGGGAGCTTCACTCTGTATCTAACCCCGTGCTGTACCAGTCCTGGGGGTGTTTGAAGGGGACAGTGTAGAGGGAGCTTTACTCTGTATCTAATCCCGTGCTGTACATGTCCTGGGAGTGTTTGATGGGGACAGTGTAGACGGAGCTTTACTCTGTATCTAACCCCGTGCTGTACCTGTCCTGGGAGTGTTTGATGGGGACAATGTAGAGGGAGCTTTACTCTGTATCTAACCCCGTGCTGTACCTGTCCTGGGAGTGTTTGATGGGGACAGTGTAGAGGGAGCTTTACTCTGTATCTAACCCCGTCCTGTACCTGTCCTGGGAGTGTTTGATGGGGACAGTGTCGAGGGAGCTTTACTCTGTATTTAACCCCGTGCTGTACCTGTCCTGGGAGTGTTTGATGGGGACATGTGTAGACGGAGCTTTACTCTGTATCTAACGCCGTGCTGTACCTGTCCTGGGAGTGTTTGACAGGGACAGTGTAGAGGGAGCTTCACTCTGTATCTAACCCCGTGCTGTACCAGACCTGGGGGTGTTTGAAGGGGACAGTGTAGAGGGAGCTTTACTCTGTATCTAACCCCGTGCTGTACCTGTCCTGGGAATGTTTGATGGGGACAGTGTAGAGGGAGCTTTACTCTGTATCTAACCCCGTGCTGTACCTGTCCTGGGAGTGTTTGGTGGGGACAGTGTAGAGGGAGCTTTACTCTGTATCTAACCCCGTGCTGTACCTGTCCTGGGAGTGTTTGATGGGGACAGTGTAGAGGGAGCTTTACTCTGTATCTAACCCCGCGCTGTACCTGTCCTGGGAGTGTTTGATGGGGACAGTGTAGAGGGAGCTTTACTCTGTATCTAACCCCGTGCTGTTCCTGTCCTGGGAGTGTTTGATGGGGACAATGTAGAGGGAGCTTTACTCTGTATCTAACCCCGTGCTGTACCTGTCCTGGGAGTGTTTGATGGGGACAGTGTAGACGGAGCTTTACTCTGTATCTAACTCCGTGCTGTACCAGTCCTGGGAGTGTTTGATGGGGACAGTGTAGAGGGAGCTTTACTCTGTATCTAACCCCGTGCTGTACCTGTCCTGGGAATGTTTGATGGGGACAGTGTAGAGGGAGCTTTACTCTGTATTTAACCCCGTGCTGTACCTGTCCTGGGAGTGTTTGATGGGGACAGTGTAGAGGGAGCTTTACTCTGTATCTAACCCCGTGCTGTACCTGTCCTGGGAGTGTTTGATGGGGACAGTGTAGAGGGAGCTTTACTCTGTATCTAACCCCGCGCTGTACCTGTCCTGGGAGTGTTTGATGGGGACAGTGTAGAGGGAGCTTTACTCTGTATCTAACCCCGTGCTGTACCTGTCCTGGGAGTGTTTGATGGGGACAATGTAGAGGGAGCTTTACTCTGTATCTAACCCCATGCTGTACCTGTCCTGGGAGTGTTTGATGGGGACAGTGTAGACGGAGCTTTACTCTGTATCTAACCCCGTGCTGTATCAGTCCTGGGAGTGTTTGATGGGGACAGTGTAAAGGGAGCTTTACTCTGTATCTAACCCCGTGCTGTACCTGTCCTGTGAGTGTTTGATGGGGACAGTGTCGAGGGAGCTTTACTCTGTATCTAACGCCGTGCTGTACCTGTCCTGGGAGTGTTTGACCGGGACAGTGTAGAGGGAGCTTCACTCTGTATCTAACCCCGTGCTGTACCAGTCCTGGGCGTGTTTGATGGGGACAGTGTAGAGGGAGCTTTACTCTGTATCTAATCCCGTGCTGTACATGTCCTGGGAGTGTTTGATGGGGACAGTGTAGACGGAGCTTTACTCTGTAACTAACTCCGTGCTGTACCAGTCCTGGGAGTGTTTGATGGGGACAGTGTAGAGGGAGCTTTACTCTGTATCTAACCCCGTGCTGTACCTGTCCTGGGAATGTTTGATGGGGACAGTGTAGAGGGAGCTTTACTCTGTATCTAACCCCGTGCTGTACCTGTCCTGGGAGTGTTTGATGGAGACAGTGTAGAGGGAGCTTTACTCTGTATCTAACCCCGTGCTGTTACTGTCCTGGGAGTGTTTGATGGGGACAGTGTAGAGGGAGCTTTACTCTGTATCTAACCCCGCGCTGTACCTGTCCTGGCAGTGTTTGATGGGGACAGTGTAGACGGAGCTTTACTCTGTATCTAACTCCGTGCTGTACCAGTCCTGGGAGTGTTTGATGGGGACAGTGTAGAGGGAGCTTTACTCTGTATCTAACCCCGTGCTGTACCTGTCCTGGGAATGTTTGATGGGGACAGTGTAGAGGGAGCTTTACTCTGTATCTAACTCCGTGCTGTACCAGTCCTGGGAGTGTTTGATGGGGACAGTGTAGAGGGAGCTTCACTCTGTATCTAACCCCGTGCTGTACCTGTCCTGGGAATGTTTGATGGGGACAGTGTAGAGGGAGCTTTACTCTGTATCTAACCCCGTGCTGTACCTGTCCTGGGAGTGTTTGATGGGGACAGTGTAGAGGGAGCTTTACTCTGTATCTAACCCCGCGCTGTACCTGTCCTGGGAGTGTTTGATGGGGACAGTGTAGAGGGAGCTTTACTCTGTATCTAACCCCGTGCTGTACCTGTCCTGGGAGTGTTTGATGGGGACAATGTAGAGGGAGCTTTACTCTGTATCTAACCCCGTGCTGTACCTGTCCTGGGAGTGTTTGATGGGGACAGTGTAGAGGGAGCTTTACTCTGTATCTAACCCCACCCTGTACCTGTCCTGGGATTGTTTGATGGGGACAGTGTCGAGGGAGCTTTACTCTGTATTTAACCCCGTGCTGTACCTGTCCTGGGAGTGTTTGATGGGGACAGTGTAGACGGAGCTTTACTCTGTATCTAACGCCGTGCTGTACCTGTCCTGGGAGTGTTTGACAGGGACAGTGTAGAGGGAGCTTCACTCTGTATCTAACCCCGTGCTGTACCAGTCCTGGGGGTGTTTGAAGGGGACAGTGTAGAGGGAGCTTTACTCTGTATCTAATCCCGTGCTGTACATGTCCTGGGAGTGTTTGATGGGGACAGTGTAGACGGAGCTTTCCTCTGTATCTAACCCCGTGCTGTACCTGTCCTGGGAGTGTTTGATGGGGACAATCTAGAGGGAGCTTTACTCTGTATCTAACCCCGTGCTGTACCTGTCCTGGGAGTGTTTGATGGGGACAGTGTAGAGGGAGCTTTACTCTGTATCTAACCCCGTCCTGTACCTGTCCTGGGAGTGTTTGATGGGGACAGTGTCGAGGGAGCTTTACTCTGTATTTAACCCCGTGCTTTCCTGTCCTGGGAGTGTTTGATGAGGACAGTGTAGACGGAGCTTTACTCTGTATCGAACCCCGTGCTGTACCTGTCCTGGGAGTGTTTGACAGGGACAGTGTAGACGGAGCTTCACTCTGTATCTAACCCCGTGCTGTACCAGTCCTGGGGGTGTTTGAAGGGGACAGTGTAGAGGAAGCTTTACTCTGTATCTAACCCCGTGCTGTACCTGTCCTGGGAATGTTTGATGGGGACAGTGTAGAGGGAGCTTTACTCTGTATCTAACCCCGTGCTGTACCTGTCCTGGGAGTGTTTGGAGGGGACAGTGTAGAGGGAGCTTTACTCTGTATCTAACCCCGTGCTGTACCTGTCCTGGGAGTCTATGATGGGGACAGTGTAGAGGGAGCTTTACTCTGTATCTACCCCCGCGCTGTACCTGTCCTGGGAATGTTTGATGGGGACAGTGTAGACGGAGCTTTACTCTGTATCTAACTCCGTGCTGTACCAGTCCTGGGAGTGTTTGATGGGGACAGTGTAGAGGGAGCTTTACTCTGTATCTAACCCCGTGCTGTACCTGTCCTGGGAATGTTTGATGGGGACAGTGTAGAGGGAGCTTTACTCTGTATCTAACCCCGTGCTGTACCTGTCCTGGGAGTGTTTGATGGGGACAGTGTAGAGGGAGCTTTACTCTGTATCTAACCCCGCGCTGTACCTGTCCTGGGAGTGTTTGATGGGGACAGTGTAGAGGGAGCTTTACTCTGTATCTAACCCCGTGCTGTACCTGTCCTGGGAGTGTTTGATGGGGACAATGTAGAGGGAGCTTTCCTCTGATCTAATCCCGTGCTGTACCTATCCTGGGAGTGTGTGATGGACACAATGTAGAGGGAGCTTTACTCTGTATCTAACCCCGTGCTGTACCTGTCCTGGGAGTGTTTGATGGGAACAGTTTAGAGGGAGCTTTACTCTGTATCTAACCCCATGCTGCACCTGTCCTGGCAGTGTTTGATGTGGACAGTGTAGAGGGAGCTTTACTCTGTATCTAATCCCATGCTGCATCTGTCCTGGGAGTGTTTGATGGGGACTGTGCAGAGGGAGCTTTACTCTGTATCTAACCCCGTGCTGTACCTGTCCTGGGAGTGTTTGATGGGGACAGTGTAGAGGGAGCTTTACTCTGTATCAAATCCCGTGCTGTACCTGTCCTGGGTGTGTTTGATGGGGACAGTGTAGAGGGAGCTTTACTCTGTATCTAACTCCGTGCTGTACCTGTCCTGGGAGTGTTTGATGGGGACAGTGTAGAGGGAGCTTTACTCTGTATCTACCCCGTGCTGTACCTGTACTGGGAGTGTTTGATGGGGACAGTGTCGAGGGAGTTTTACTCTGTATCTAACCCCGTGCTGTACCTGTCCTAGGAGTGTTTGATGGACACAATGTAAAGGGAGCTTTACTCTGTATCTTATCCCGTGCTGTCCCTGTCCTGGGAGTGTTTGATGGGGACAGTGTAGAGGGAGCTTTACTCTGTATCTAACCCCGTGCTGTACCTGTCCTGGGAGTGTTTGATGGGGACAGTGTAGAGGGAGATTTACTCTGTGTGGTAGTAGAGGTATTCCGGTACCTGGTAATGCTGGAGCACCATTGGTGGAAACTGTATGCTACCTATTGGTCAAGCTGTATGGTAGCTCCGCCCTGCTAGGTGGGGTATAAGAGCCCATGCCGCCCAAGCAGCCCTCATTCTGTACCTGAGCTGCTGCGGGGAAACATCTAGCTTATTGAAGCCTTCAGTTGGACTACAACCTCGCTTTAGTGGTCATTGATTGTGCATCAATTTAATAAGCTAGTTTTGAAAAAAGGATGGAGCTCCGAATCAAGCCGGAGTGTCTGCAACTCAGCCCCCACGCGGCAATCTTCAAGCACTGGCTGGCGTGCTTTTAAGGATATCTTGGGACGGCTGAAAACGCACCCACGGGAGAGCAGAAACTGCACGTCCTGCACTCAAGGGTGAGCCGGAGGTTTACGCCCTCATCGAGGAAGCGGAAGACTTTGATGCAGCAATAGAGCTGCTAAAAGGACATTATACTCGCCCGGTAAACCAGGTCTACGCCCGGCACCTGCTTGCAACAAGGCGACAAACCCCTGGGGAATCGCTGGAGGAATTCTACCGTGCACTCCTGGTGTTGGGGAGAAGCTGCGGCTGCCCGCAAGTTTCGGCGAGCGAACACATGGAACTCTTAGTCCGGGACGCTTTTGTGGCAGGTATGCTATCGTCACAAATCCGCCAGCGCCTGTTAGAAAAGGACACCCTGGGTCTCAGGGAGGCACGGGCCCTTGCAGGCTCCCTGGACGTGGCCTCCAGAAACGCCTGCGCTTACGTTCCCGACCGCGCGGCAGCCCCCTGGGCAGCGTGGAACCCATCCGCAGCCGACCCCGAGACATCCCCCATCCCCCCACAAGCTTGTGCTGCAAGACGGCCTGGCAACCTCGAGGGGCCCTGCTACTACTTTTGCGGGCAGTCCACTCACCCCCCGCCAGCGCTGCCCGGCCCACGCATCCACCTGCAAGGGATGCGGTAAAAAGGGCCATTTCGTGCGGTTGCCGCGGTCTCCGGTGGCGAATGCGGACCACCACCACAAACCTCTCCACGGTCCCCGTGCGGCCAGCGTGCGCCACCATCTTCCTACTCCAGGGCCACGTGCGGCCCCCAGGCGCCGCCATCTAGTCCCGCGAACGCCACGTCTGAGGGATGGGCGCCGCCATTTTGTGCACCCCCAGCCATGTGTGACCATTGGGAGCCGCCATCTTGGATGAACCCCCAGGACCCCAGCCCGGCTGACCACACACTGCCCAAAGAGAACACTCAATTGCTGCGATTAGCCTCGGTGACTCTGGATCAGTCCCGCCCTCGAACACTCTCAATTGCTACAATGACTGTATTCATCAACGGGCACGAGACGTCCGGCCTAAGCGACTCTGGGAGCACGGAGAGCTTCATACACCCTGACACGGTAAGGCGCTGTTCTCTCCTCGTCCACCCCGTTAATCAACAAATCTCCCTGGCCTCCGGTTCCCACTCAGTAGAGATATGGGGGGTTTGTGTAGCAAACCTCACAGTCCAGGGAAGAGAGTTCAAAAATTTCCATCTCTACGTCCTTCCCCACCTCTGTGCGGCCACACTCCTAGGTTTAGACTTCCAGTATAACCTCCAAAGTCTAATCTTCAAATTCGGCGGCCCTATACCCCCCTCACTGTCTGCGGCCTCGCGACCCTTAAGGCTGACCCGCCTCCCCTGTTTGCGAACCTCACCCCGGATTGCAAACCCGTCACCACCAGGAGCAGACGGTACAGTGCCCAGGACTGGATCTTTATTAGGTCAGAGGTCCAAAGGCTACTGAGGGAAGGAATCAATGAAGCCAGTAACAGCCCCTGGAGAGCTCAAGTAGTGGCGGTAAAGACCGGGGAGAAGCACAGGATGGTCATCGACTACAGTCAGACCATCGACAGGTTTACGCAGCTGGACGCGTACCCCCGCCCCCGCATATTCGACCTGGTAAACAGGATCGCGCATGATAAGGTCTTCTCCACGGTGGATCTCAAGTCCGCCTACCACCAGCTCCCCATCCGCACTAGTGATGGCAAATACAGTGCCTTCGAGGCAGATGGGCAGCTCTATCACTTCTTAAGGGTTCCCTTCGGTGTCACCAATGGGGTCTCGGTCTTTCAGCGCGAGATGGACCGAATCGTTGACCGGTACGGTTTACGGGCAACATTCCCGTATCTCGATAATGTGTGTTTGATGGGGACAGTGTAGACGGAGCTTTACTCTGTATCTAACTCCGTGCTGTACCAGTCCTGGGAGTGTTTGATGGGGACAGTGTAGAGGGAGCTTTATTCTGTATCTAACCCCGTGCTGTACCTGTCCTGGGAATGTTTGATGGGGACAGTGTAGAGGGAGCTTTACTCTGTATCTAACCCCGTGCTGTACCTGTCCTGGGAGTGTTTGATGGGGACAGTGTAGAGGGAGCTTTACGCTGTATCTAACCCCGCGCTGTACCAGTCCTGGGAGTGTTTGATGGGGACAGTGTAGAGGGAGCTTTACGCTGTATCTAACCCCGCGCTGTACCTGTCCTGGGAGTGTTTGATGGGGACAGTGTAGAGGGAGCTTTATGCTGTATCTAACCCCGTGCTGTACCTGTCCTGGGAGTGTTTGATGGGGACAATGTAGAGGGAGCTTTACTCTGTATCTAACCCCGTGCTGTACCTGTCCTGGGAGTGTTTGATGGGGACAGTGTAGAGGGAGCTTTACTCTGTATCTAACCCCATCCTGTACCTGTCCTGGGAGTGTTTGATGGGGACAGTGTCGAGGGAGCTTTACTCTGTATTTAACCCCGTGCTGTACCAGTCCTGGGAGTGTTTGATGGGGACAGTGTAGACGGAGCTTTACTCTGTATCTAACGCCGTGCTGTACCTGTCCTGGGAGTGTTTGACAGGGACAGTGTAGAGGGAGCTTCACTCTGTATCTAACCCCGTGCTGTACCAGTCCTGGGGGTGTTTGAAGGGGACAGTGTAGAGGGAGCTTTACTCTGTATCTAATCCCGTGCTGTACATGTCCTGGGAGTGTTTGATGGGGACAGTGTAGACGGAGCTTTACTCTGTATCTAACCCCGTGCTGTACCTGTCCTGGGAGTGTTTGATGGGGACAATGTAGAGGGAGCTTTACTCTGTATCTAACCCCGTGCTGTACCTGTCCTGGGAGTGTTTGATGGGGACAGTGTAGAGGGAGCTTTACTCTGTATCTAACCCCGTCCTGTACCTGTCCTGGGAGTGTTTGATGGGGACAGTGTCGAGGGAGCTTTACTCTGTATTTAACCCCGTGCTGTACCTGTCCTGGGAGTGTTTGATGGGGACATGTGTAGACGGAGCTTTACTCTGTATCTAACGCCGTGCTGTACCTGTCCTGGGAGTGTTTGACAGGGACAGTGTAGAGGGAGCTTCACTCTGTATCTAACCCCGTGCTGTACCAGACCTGGGGGTGTTTGAAGGGGACAGTGTAGAGGGAGCTTTACTCTGTATCTAACCCCGTGCTGTACCTGTCCTGGGAATGTTTGATGGGGACAGTGTAGAGGGAGCTTTACTCTGTATCTAACCCCGTGCTGTACCTGTCCTGGGAGTGTTTGGTGGGGACAGTGTAGAGGGAGCTTTACTCTGTATCTAACCCCGTGCTGTACCTGTCCTGGGAGTGTTTGATGGGGACAGTGTAGAGGGAGCTTTACTCTGTATCTAACCCCGCGCTGTACCTGTCCTGGGAGTGTTTGATGGGGACAGTGTAGAGGGAGCTTTACTCTGTATCTAACCCCGTGCTGTTCCTGTCCTGGGAGTGTTTGATGGGGACAATGTAGAGGGAGCTTTACTCTGTATCTAACCCCGTGCTGTACCTGTCCTGGGAGTGTTTGATGGGGACAGTGTAGACGGAGCTTTACTCTGTATCTAACTCCGTGCTGTACCAGTCCTGGGAGTGTTTGATGGGGACAGTGTAGAGGGAGCTTTACTCTGTATCTAACCCCGTGCTGTACCTGTCCTGGGAATGTTTGATGGGGACAGTGTAGAGGGAGCTTTACTCTGTATTTAACCCCGTGCTGTACCTGTCCTGGGAGTGTTTGATGGGGACAGTGTAGAGGGAGCTTTACTCTGTATCTAACCCCGTGCTGTACCTGTCCTGGGAGTGTTTGATGGGGACAGTGTAGAGGGAGCTTTACTCTGTATCTAACCCCGCGCTGTACCTGTCCTGGGAGTGTTTGATGGGGACAGTGTAGAGGGAGCTTTACTCTGTATCTAACCCCGTGCTGTACCTGTCCTGGGAGTGTTTGATGGGGACAATGTAGAGGGAGCTTTACTCTGTATCTAACCCCATGCTGTACCTGTCCTGGGAGTGTTTGATGGGGACAGTGTAGACGGAGCTTTACTCTGTATCTAACCCCGTGCTGTATCAGTCCTGGGAGTGTTTGATGGGGACAGTGTAAAGGGAGCTTTACTCTGTATCTAACCCCGTGCTGTACCTGTCCTGTGAGTGTTTGATGGGGACAGTGTCGAGGGAGCTTTACTCTGTATCTAACGCCGTGCTGTACCTGTCCTGGGAGTGTTTGACCGGGACAGTGTAGAGGGAGCTTCACTCTGTATCTAACCCCGTGCTGTACCAGTCCTGGGCGTGTTTGATGGGGACAGTGTAGAGGGAGCTTTACTCTGTATCTAATCCCGTGCTGTACATGTCCTGGGAGTGTTTGATGGGGACAGTGTAGACGGAGCTTTACTCTGTAACTAACTCCGTGCTGTACCAGTCCTGGGAGTGTTTGATGGGGACAGTGTAGAGGGAGCTTTACTCTGTATCTAACCCCGTGCTGTACCTGTCCTGGGAATGTTTGATGGGGACAGTGTAGAGGGAGCTTTACTCTGTATCTAACCCCGTGCTGTACCTGTCCTGGGAGTGTTTGATGGAGACAGTGTAGAGGGAGCTTTACTCTGTATCTAACCCCGTGCTGTTACTGTCCTGGGAGTGTTTGATGGGGACAGTGTAGAGGGAGCTTTACTCTGTATCTAACCCCGCGCTGTACCTGTCCTGGCAGTGTTTGATGGGGACAGTGTAGACGGAGCTTTACTCTGTATCTAACTCCGTGCTGTACCAGTCCTGGGAGTGTTTGATGGGGACAGTGTAGAGGGAGCTTTACTCTGTATCTAACCCCGTGCTGTACCTGTCCTGGGAATGTTTGATGGGGACAGTGTAGAGGGAGCTTTACTCTGTATCTAACTCCGTGCTGTACCAGTCCTGGGAGTGTTTGATGGGGACAGTGTAGAGGGAGCTTCACTCTGTATCTAACCCCGTGCTGTACCTGTCCTGGGAATGTTTGATGGGGACAGTGTAGAGGGAGCTTTACTCTGTATCTAACCCCGTGCTGTACCTGTCCTGGGAGTGTTTGATGGGGACAGTGTAGAGGGAGCTTTACTCTGTATCTAACCCCGCGCTGTACCTGTCCTGGGAGTGTTTGATGGGGACAGTGTAGAGGGAGCTTTACTCTGTATCTAACCCCGTGCTGTACCTGTCCTGGGAGTGTTTGATGGGGACAATGTAGAGGGAGCTTTACTCTGTATCTAACCCCGTGCTGTACCTGTCCTGGGAGTGTTTGATGGGGACAGTGTAGAGGGAGCTTTACTCTGTATCTAACCCCACCCTGTACCTGTCCTGGGATTGTTTGATGGGGACAGTGTCGAGGGAGCTTTACTCTGTATTTAACCCCGTGCTGTACCTGTCCTGGGAGTGTTTGATGGGGACAGTGTAGACGGAGCTTTACTCTGTATCTAACGCCGTGCTGTACCTGTCCTGGGAGTGTTTGACAGGGACAGTGTAGAGGGAGCTTCACTCTGTATCTAACCCCGTGCTGTACCAGTCCTGGGGGTGTTTGAAGGGGACAGTGTAGAGGGAGCTTTACTCTGTATCTAATCCCGTGCTGTACATGTCCTGGGAGTGTTTGATGGGGACAGTGTAGACGGAGCTTTCCTCTGTATCTAACCCCGTGCTGTACCTGTCCTGGGAGTGTTTGATGGGGACAATCTAGAGGGAGCTTTACTCTGTATCTAACCCCGTGCTGTACCTGTCCTGGGAGTGTTTGATGGGGACAGTGTAGAGGGAGCTTTACTCTGTATCTAACCCCGTCCTGTACCTGTCCTGGGAGTGTTTGATGGGGACAGTGTCGAGGGAGCTTTACTCTGTATTTAACCCCGTGCTTTCCTGTCCTGGGAGTGTTTGATGAGGACAGTGTAGACGGAGCTTTACTCTGTATCGAACCCCGTGCTGTACCTGTCCTGGGAGTGTTTGACAGGGACAGTGTAGACGGAGCTTCACTCTGTATCTAACCCCGTGCTGTACCAGTCCTGGGGGTGTTTGAAGGGGACAGTGTAGAGGAAGCTTTACTCTGTATCTAACCCCGTGCTGTACCTGTCCTGGGAATGTTTGATGGGGACAGTGTAGAGGGAGCTTTACTCTGTATCTAACCCCGTGCTGTACCTGTCCTGGGAGTGTTTGGAGGGGACAGTGTAGAGGGAGCTTTACTCTGTATCTAACCCCGTGCTGTACCTGTCCTGGGAGTCTATGATGGGGACAGTGTAGAGGGAGCTTTACTCTGTATCTACCCCCGCGCTGTACCTGTCCTGGGAATGTTTGATGGGGACAGTGGAGAGGGAGCTTTACTCTGTATCTAACCCCGTGCTGTACCTGTCCTGGGAGTGTTTGATGGGGACAGTGTAGAGGGAGCTTTACTCTGTATCTAACCACGCGCTGAACCTGTCCTGGGAGTGTTTGATGGGGACAGTGTAGAGGGAGCTTTACTCTGTATCTAACCCCATCCTGTACCTGTCCTGGGAGTGTTTGATGGGGACAGTGTCGAGGGAGCTTTACTCTGTATTTAACCCCGTGCTGTACCTGTCCTGGGAGTGTTTGATGGGGACAGTGTAGACGGAGCTTTACTCTGTATCTAACGCCGTGCTGTACCTGTCCTGGGAGTGTTTGACAGGGACAGTGTAGAGGGAGCTTCACTCTGTATCTAACCCCGTGCTGTACCAGTCCTGGGGGTGTTTGAAGGGGACAGTGTAGAGGGAGCTTTACTCTGTATCTAATCCCGTGCTGTACATGTCCTGGGAGTGTTTGATGGGGACAGTGTAGACGGAGCTTTACTCTGTATCTCACCCCGTGCTGTACCTGTCCTGGGAGTGTTTGATGGGGACAATGTAGAGGGAGCTTTACTCTGTATCTAACCCCGTGCTGTACCTGTCCTGGGAGTGTTTGATGGGGACAGTGTAGAGGGAGCTTTACTCTGTATCTAACCCCGTCCTGTACCTGTCCTGGGAGTGTTTGATGGGGACAGTGTAGAGGGAGCTTTACTCTGTATCTAACCCCACCCTGTACCTGTCCTGGGATTGTTTGATGGGGACAGTGTCGAGGGAGCTTTACTCTGTATTTAACCCCGTGCTGTACCTGTCCTGGGAGTGTTTGATGGGGACAGTGTAGACGGAGCTTTACTCTGTATCTAACGCCGTGCTGTACCTGTCCTGGGAGTGTTTGACAGGGACAGTGTAGAGGGAGCTTCACTCTGTATCTAACCCCGTGCTGTACCAGTCCTGGGGGTGTTTGAAGGGGACAGTGTAGAGGGAGCTTTACTCTGTATCTAATCCCGTGCTGTACATGTCCTGGGAGTGTTTGATGGGGACAGTGTAGACGGAGCTTTCCTCTGTATCTAACCCCGTGCTGTACCTGTCCTGGGAGTGTTTGATGGGGACAATCTAGAGGGAGCTTTACTCTGTATCTAACCCCGTGCTGTACCTGTCCTGGGAGTGTTTGATGGGGACAGTGTAGAGGGAGCTTTACTCTGTATCTAACCCCGTCCTGTACCTGTCCTGGGAGTGTTTGATGGGGACAGTGTCGAGGGAGCTTTACTCTGTATTTAACCCCGTGCTTTCCTGTCCTGGGAGTGTTTGATGAGGACAGTGTAGACGGAGCTTTACTCTGTATCGAACCCCGTGCTGTACCTGTCCTGGGAGTGTTTGACAGGGACAGTGTAGACGGAGCTTCACTCTGTATCTAACCCCGTGCTGTACCAGTCCTGGGGGTGTTTGAAGGGGACAGTGTAGAGGAAGCTTTACTCTGTATCTAACCCCGTGCTGTACCTGTCCTGGGAATGTTTGATGGGGACAGTGTAGAGGGAGCTTTACTCTGTATCTAACCCCGTGCTGTACCTGTCCTGGGAGTGTTTGGAGGGGACAGTGTAGAGGGAGCTTTACTCTGTATCTAACCCCGTGCTGTACCTGTCCTGGGAGTCTATGATGGGGACAGTGTAGAGGGAGCTTTACTCTGTATCTACCCCCGCGCTGTACCTGTCCTGGGAATGTTTGATGGGGACAGTGGAGAGGGAGCTTTACTCTGTATCTAACCCCGTGCTGTACCTGTCCTGGGAGTGTTTGATGGGGACAGTGTAGAGGGAGCTTTACTCTGTATCTAACCACGCGCTGAACCTGTCCTGGGAGTGTTTGATGGGGACAGTGTAGAGGGAGCTTTACTCTGTATCTAACCCCATCCTGTACCTGTCCTGGGAGTGTTTGATGGGGACAGTGTCGAGGGAGCTTTACTCTGTATTTAACCCCGTGCTGTACCTGTCCTGGGAGTGTTTGATGGGGACAGTGTAGAGGGAGCTTTACTCTGTATCTAACCCCGTGCTGTACCTGTCCTGGGAGTGTTTGATGGGGACAATGTAGAGGGAGCTTTACTCTGTATCTAACCCCGTGCTGTACCTGTCCTGGGAGTGTTTGATGGGGACAGTGTAGAGGGAGCTTTACTCTGTATCTAACCCCGTGCTGTACCTGTCCTGGGAGTGTTTGATGGAGACAGTGTAGAGGGAGCTTTACTCTGTATCTAACCCCGTGCTGTACCTGTCCTGGGAGAGTTTGATGGGGACAGTGTAGACGGAGCTTTACTCTGTATCTAACTCCGTGCTGTACCAGTCCTGGGAGTGTTTGATGGGGACAGTGTAGAGGGAGCTTTACTCTGTATCTAACCCCGTGCTGTACCTGTCCTGGGAATGTTTGATGGGGACAGTGTAGAGGGAGCTTTACTCTGTATCTAACCCCGTGCTGTACCTGTCCTGGGAGTGTTTGATGGGGACAGTGTAGAGAGAGTTTTCCTCTGTATCTAACCCCGTGCTGTACCTGTCCTGGGAGTGTTTGATGGGGACAGTGTAGAGGGAGCTTTACTCTGTATCTAACCACGCGCTGAACCTGTCCTGGGAGTGTTTGATGGGGACAGTGTAGAGGGAGCTTTACTCTGTATCTAACCCCGTGCTGTACCTGTCCTGGGAGTGTTTGATGGGGATAGTGTTGAGGGAGCTTTACTCTGTATCTAACCCCGCGCTGTACCTGTCCTGGGAGTGTTTGATGGGGACAGTGTAGAGGGAGCTTTACTCTGTATCTAACCCCGTGCTGTACCTGTCCTGGGAGTGTTTGATGGGGACAATGTAGAGGGAGCTTTCCTCTGTATCTAACCCCGTGCTGTACCTGTCCTGGGAGTGTATGATGGGGACAGTGTAGACGGAGCTTTACTCTGTATCTAACTCCGTGCTGTACCAGTCCTGGGAGTGTTTGATGGGGACAGTGTAGAGGGAGCTTTACTCTGTATCTAACCCCGTGCTGGACCTGTCCTGGGAATGTTTGATGGGGACAGTGTAGAGGGAGCTTTACTCTGTATCTAACCCCGTGCTGTACCTGTCCTGGGAGTGTTTGATGGGGACAGTGTAGAGGGAGCTTTACTCTGTATCTAACCCCGTGCTGTACCAGTCCTGGGAGTGTTTGATGGGGACAGTGTAAAGGGAGCTTTACTCTGTATCTAACCACGCGCTGAACCTGTCCTGGGAGTGTTTGATGGGGACAGTGTAGAGGGAGCTTTACTCTGTATCTAACCCCGTGCTGTACCTGTCCTGGGAGTGTTTGATGGGGACAATGTAGTGGGAGCTTTACTCTGTATCTAACCCCGTGCTGTACCTGTCCTGGGAGTGTTTGATGGGGACAGTGTAGAGGGAGCTTTACTCTGTATCTAACCCCGTGCTGTACCTGTCCTGGGAGTGTTTGATGGAGACAGTGTAGAGGGAGCTTTACTCTGTATCTAACCCCGTGCTGTACCTGTCCTGGGAGAGTTTGATGGGGACAGTGTAGACGGAGCTTTACTCTGTATCTAACTCCGTGCTGTACCAGTCCTGGGAGTGTTTGATGGGGACAGTGTAGAGGGAGCTTTACTCTGTATCTAACCCCGTGCTGTACCTGTCCTGGGAATGTTTGATGGGGACAGTGTAGAGGGAGCTTTACTCTGTATCTAACCCCGTGCTGTACCTGTCCTGGGAGTGTTTGATGGGGACAGTGTAGAGGGAGTTTTCCTCTGTATCTAACCCCGTGCTGTACCTGTCCTGGGAGTGTTTGATGGGGACAGTGTAGAGGGAGCTTTACTCTGTATCTAACCACGCGCTGAACCTGTCCTGGGAGTGTTTGATGGGGACAGTGTAGAGGGAGCTTTACTCTGTATCTAACCCCGTGCTGTACCTGTCCTGGGAGTGTTTGATGGGGATAGTGTTGAGGGAGCTTTACTCTGTATCTAACCCCGCGCTGTACCTGTCCTGGGAGTGTTTGATGGGGACAGTGTAGAGGGAGCTTTACTCTGTATCTAACCCCGTGCTGTACCTGTCCTGGGAGTGTTTGATGGGGACAATGTAGAGGGAGCTTTCCTCTGTATCTAACCCCGTGCTGTACCTGTCCTGGGAGTGTATGATGGGGACAGTGTAGACGGAGCTTTACTCTGTATCTAACTCCGTGCTGTACCAGTCCTGGGAGTGTTTGATGGGGACAGTGTAGAGGGAGCTTTACTCTGTATCTAACCCCGTGCTGGACCTGTCCTGGGAATGTTTGATGGGGACAGTGTAGAGGGAGCTTTACTCTGTATCTAACCCCGTGCTGTACCTGTCCTGGGAGTGTTTGATGGGGACAGTGTAGAGGGAGCTTTACTCTGTATCTAACCCCGTGCTGTACCAGTCCTGGGAGTGTTTGATGGGGACAGTGTAAAGGGAGCTTTACTCTGTATCTAACCCCGTGCTGTACCTGTCCTGGGAGTGTTTGATGGGGACAGTGTAGAGGGAGCTTTACTCTGTATCTAACCCCGTGCTGTACCTGTCCTGGGAGTGTTTGATGGGGACAGTGTAGAGGGAGCTTTTCTCTGTATCTAACCCCGTGCTGTACCTGTCCTGGGAGTGTTTGATGGGGACAATGTAGAGGGAGCTTTACTCTGTATCTAACCCCGTGCTGTACCTGTCCTGGGAGTGTTTGATGGGGACAGTGCAGAGGGAGCTTTACTCTGTATCTAACCCCGTGCTGTACCAGTCCTGGGAGTGTTTGATGGGGACAGTGCAAAGGGAGCTTTACTCTGTATCTAACCCCGTGCTGTACCTGTCCTGGGAGTGTTTGATGGGGACAGTGTAGAGGGAGCTTTACTCTGTATCTAACCCCGTGCTGTACCTGTCCTGGGAGTGTTTAATGGGGACAGTGTAGAGGGAGCTTTACTCTGTATCTAACCCCATGCTGTACCTGTCCTGGGAGTGTTTGATGGGGACAGTGTCGAGGGAGCTTTACTCTGTATCTAACCCCGTGTTGTACCTGTCCTGGGAATGTTTGATGGGGACAGTGTAGAGGGAGCTTTACTCTGTATCTAATCCCGT
Organism: Scyliorhinus torazame; assembly: GCF_047496885.1. Lineage (NCBI taxonomy): Eukaryota > Metazoa > Chordata > Chondrichthyes > Carcharhiniformes > Scyliorhinidae > Scyliorhinus > Scyliorhinus torazame. The sequence continues at coordinate 6,522,051 of NC_092733.1, read as the reverse complement.
GCTGTACCTGTCCTGGGAGTGTTTGATGGGGGCACTGTAGAGGGAGCTTTACTCTGTATCTAACCCCGTGCTGTACCTGTCCTGGGAGTGTTTGATGGAGACAGTGTAGAGGGAGCTTTACTCTGTATCTAGCCCGGGCTGTACCTGTCCTGGGAGTGTTTGATGGGGACAGTATAGAGGGAGCTTTACTCTGTATCTAACCCCGCGCTGTACCTGACCTGGGAGTGTTTGATGGGGACAGTGTAGAGGGAGCTTTACTCTGTATCTAACCCCGTGCTGTACCTGTCCTGGGAGTGTTTGATGGGGACAATGTAGAGGGAGCTTTACTCTGTATCTAACCCCGTGCTGTACCTGTCCTGGGAGAGTTTGATGGGGACAGTGTAGACGGAGCTTTACTCTGTATCTAACTCCGTGCTGTACCAGTCCTGGGAGTGTTTGATGGGGACAGTGTAGAGGGAGCGTTACTCTGTATCTAACCCCGTGCTGTACCTGTCCTGGGAATGTTTGATGGGGACAGTGTAGAGGGAGCTTTACTCTGTATCTAACCCCGTGCTGTACCTGTCCTGGGAGTGTTTAATGGGGACAGTGTAGAGGGAGCTTTACTCTGTATCTAACCCCGTGCTGTACCTGTCCTGGGAGTGTTTGATGGGGACAGTGTAGAGGGAGCTTTACTCTGTATCTAACCACGCGCTGAACCTGTCCTGGGAGTGTTTGATGGGGACAGTGTAGAGGGAGCTTTACTCTGTATCTAACCCCGTGCTGTACCTGTCCTGGGAGTGTTTGATGGGGACAATGTAGAGGGAGCTTTACTCTGTATCTAACCCCGTGCTGTACCTGTCCTGGGAGTGTTTGATGGGGACAGTGTAGAGGGAGCTTTACTCTGTATCTAACCCCGTGCTGTACCTGTCCTGGGAGTGTTTGATGGAGACAGTGTAGAGGGAGCTTTACTCTGTATCTAACCCCGTGCTGTACCTGTCCTGGGAGTGTTTGATGGGGACAGTGTAGAGGGAGCTTTACTCTGTATCTAACCCCGCGCTGTACCTGTCCTGGCAGTGTTTGATGGGGACAGTGTAGAGGGAGCTTTACTCTGTATCTAACCCCGTGCTGTACCTGTCCTGGGAGTGTTTGATGGGGACAATGTAGAGGGAGCTTTACTCTGTATCTAATCCCGTGCTGTACCTGTCCTGGGAGTGTTTGATGGGGACAGTGTAGACGGAGCTTTACTCTGTATCTAACTCCGTGCTGTACCAGTCCTGGGAGTGTTTGATGGGGACAGTGTAGAGGGAGCTTTACTCTGTATCTAACCCCGTGCTGTACCTGTCCTGGGAATGTTTGATGGGGACAGTGTAGAGGGAGCTTTACTCTGTATCTAACTCCGTGCTGTACCAGTCCTGGGAGTGTTTGATGGGGACAGTGTAGAGGGAGCTTTACTCTGTATCTAACCCCGTGCTGTACCTGTCCTGGGAATGTTTGATGGGGACAGTGTAGAGGGAGCTTTACTCTGTACCTAAACCCGTGCTGTACCTGTCCTGGGAGTGTTTGATGGGGACAGTGTAAAGGGAGCTTTACTCTGTATCTAACCCCGTGCTGTACCTGTCCTGGGAGTGTTTGATGGGGACAGTGTAGAGGGAGCTTTACTCTGTATCTAACCCCGTCCTGTACCTGTCCTGGGAGTGTTTGACAGGGACAGTGTAGAGGGAGCTTCACTCTGTATCTAACCCCGTGCTGTACCAGTCCTGGGGGTGTTTGAAGGGGACAGTGTAGAGGGAGCTTTACTCTGTATCTAACCCCGTGCTGTACCTGTCCTGGGAATGTTTGATGGGGACAGTGTAGAGGGAGCTTTACTCTGTATCTAACCCCGTGCTGTACCTGTCCTGGGAGTGTTTGGTGGGAACAGTGTAGAGGGAGCTTTACTCTGTATCTAACCCCGTGCTGTACCTGTCCTGGGAGTGTTTGATGGGGACAGTGTAGAGGGAGCTTTACTCTATATCTAACCCCGCGCTGTACCTGTCCTGGGAGTGTTTGATGGGGACAGTGTAGACGGAGCTTTACTCTGTATCTAACTCCGTGCTGTACCAGTCCTGGGAGTGTTTGATGGGGACAGTGTAGAGGGAGCTTTACTCTGTATCTAACCCCGCGCTGTATCTGTCCTGGGAATGTTTGATGGGGACAGTGTAGAGGGAGCTTTACTCTGTATTTAACCCCGTGCTGTACCTGTCCTGGGAGTGTTTGATGGGGACAGTGTAGAGGGAGCTTTACTCTGTATCTAACCCCGTGCTGTACCTGTCCTGGGAGTGTTTGATGGGGACAGTGTAGAGGGAGCTTTACTCTGTATCTAACCCCGCGCTGTACCTGTCCTGGGAGTGTTTGATGGGGACAGTGTTGAGGGAGCTTTACTCTGTATCTAACCCTGTGCTGTACCTGTCCTGGGAGTGTTTGATGGGGACAATGTAGAGGGAGCTTTACTCTGTATCTAACCCCATGCTGTACCTGTCTGGAAGTGTTTGATGGGGACAGTGTAGAGGGAGCTTTACTCTGTATCTAACCCCGTGCTGTATCAGTCCTGGGAGTGTTTGATGGGGACAGTGTAAAGGGAGCTTTACTCTGTATCTAACCCCGTGGTGTACCTGTCCTGGGACTGTTTGATGGGGACAGTGTAGAGGGAGCTTTACTCTGTATCTAACGCCGTGCTGTACCTGTCCTGGGAGTGTTTGACCGGGACAGTGTAGAGGGAGCTTCACTCTGTATCTAACCCCGTGCTGTACCAGTCCTGGGGGTGTTTGATGGGGACAGTGTAGAGGGAGCTTTACTCTGTATCTAATCCCGCGCTGTACATGTCCAGGGAGTGTTTGATGGGGACAGTGTAGACGGAGCTTTACTCTGTATCTAACTCCGTGCTGTACCAGTCCTGGGAGTGTTTGATGGGGACAGTGTAGAGGGAGCTTTACTCTGTATCTAATCCAGTGCTGTACCTGTCCTGGGAGTGTTTGATGGGGACAGTGTAGACGGAGCTTTACTCTGTATCTAACTCCGTGCTGTACCAGTCCTGGGAGTGTTTGATGGGGACAGTGTAGAGGGAGCTTTACTCTGTATCTAACCCCGTGCTGTACCTGTCCTGGGAATGTTTGATGGGGACAGTGTAGAGGGAGCTTTACTCTGTATCTAACTCCGTGCTGTACCAGTCCTGGGAGTGTTTGATGGGGACAGTGTAGAGGGAGCTTTACTCTGTATCTAACCCCGTGCTGTACCTGTCCTGGGAATGTTTGATGGGGACAGTGTAGAGGGAGCTTTACTCTGTATCTAACCCCGTGCTGTACCTGTCCTGGGAGTGTTTGATGGGGACAGTGTAGAGGGAGCTTTACTCTGTATCTAACCCCGCGCTGTACCTGTCCTGGGAGTGTTTGATGGGGACAGTGTAGAGGGAGCTTTACTCTGTATCTAACCCCGTGCTGTACCTGTCCTGGGAGTGTTTGATGGGGACAATGTAGAGGGAGCTTTACTCTGTATCTAACCCCGTGCTGTAACTGTCCTGGGAGTGTTTGATGGGGACAGTGTAGAGGGAGCTTTACTCTGTATCTAACCCCATCCTGTACCTGTCCTGGGAGTGTTTGATGGGGACAGTGTCGAGGGAGCTTTACTCTGTATTTAACCCCGTGCTGTACCTGTCCTGGGAGTGTTTGATGGGGACAGTGTAGACGGAGCTTTACTCTGTACCTAACGCCGTGCTGTACCTGTCCTGGGAGTGTTTGACAGGGACAGTGTAGAGGGAGCTTCACTCTGTATCTAACCCCGTGCTGTACCAGTCCTGGGGGTGTTTGAAGGGGACAGTGTAGAGGGAGCTTTACTCTGTATCTAATCCCGTGCTGTACATGTCCTGGGAGTGTTTGATGGGGACAGTGTAGACGGAGCTTTCCTCTGTATCTAACCCCGTGCTGTACCTGTCCTGGGAGTGTTTGATGGGGACAATGTAGAGGGAGCTTTACTCTGTATCTAACCCCGTGCTGCACCTGTCCTGGGAGTGTTTGATGGGGACAGTGTAGAGGGAGCTTTACTCTGTATCTAACCCCGTGCTGTACCTGTCCTGGGAGTGTTTGATGGGGACAGTGTCGAGGGAGCTTTACTCTGTATTTAACCCCGTGCTGTACCTGTCCTGGGAGTGTTTGATGGGGACAGTGTAGACGGAGCTTTACTCTGTATCTAACCCCGTGCTGTACCTGTCCTGGGAGTGTTTGACAGGGACAGTGTAGAGGGAGCTTCACTCTGTATCTAACCCCGTGCTGTACCAGTCCTGGGGGTGTTTGAAGGGGACAGTGTAGAGGGAGCTTTACTCTGTATCTAACCCCGTGCTGTACCTGTCCTGGGAATGTTTGATGGGGACAGTGTAGAGGGAGCTTTACTCTGTATCTAACCCCATCCTGTACCTGTCCTGGGAGTGTTTGATGGGGACAGTGTCGAGGGAGCTTTACTCTGTATTTAACCCCGTGCTGTACCTGTCCTGGGAGTGTTTGATGGGGACAGTGTAGACGGAGCTTTACTCTGTATCTAACCCCGTGCTGTACCTGTCCTGGGAATGTTTGATGGGGACAGTGTAGAGGGAGCTTTACTCTGTATTTAACCCCGTGCTGTACCTGTCCTGGGAGTGTTTGATGGGGACAGTGTAGAGGGAGCTTTACTCTGTATCTAACCCCGTGCTGTACCTGTCCTGGGAGTGTTTGATGGGGACAGTGTAGAGGGAGCTTTACTCTGTATCTAACCCCGCGCTGTACCTGTCCTGGGAGTGTTTGATGGGGACAGTGTTGAGGGAGCTTTACTCTGTATCTAACCCCGTGCTGTACCTGTCCTGGGAGTGTTTGATGGGGACAATGTAGAGGGAGCTTTACTCTGTATCTAACCCCGTGCTGTACCTGTCCTGGGAATGTTTGATGGGGGCACTGTAGAGGGAGCTTTACTCTGTATCTAACCCCGTGCTGTACCTGTCCTGGGAGTGTTTGATGGAGACAGTGTAGAGGGAGCTTTACTCTGTATCTAACCCCGTGCTGTACCTGTCCTGGGAGTGTTTGATGGGGACAGTGTAGAGGGAGCTTTATTCTGTATCTAACCCCGCGCTGTACCTGTCCTGGGAGTGTTTGATGGGGACAGTGTAGAGGGAGCTTTACTCTGTATCTAACCCCGTGCTGTACCTGTCCTGGGAGAGTTTGATGGGGACAGTGTAGACGGAGCTTTACTCTGTATCTAACTCCGTGCTGTACCAGTCCTGGGAGTGTTTGATGGGGACAGTGTAGAGGGAGCTTTACTCTGTATCTAACCCCGTGCTGTACCTGTCCTGGGAATGTTTGATGGGGACAGTGTAGAGGGAGCTTTACTCTGTATCTAACCCCGTGCTGTACCTGTCCTGGGAGTGTTTGATGGGGACAGTGTAGAGGGAGTTTTCCTCTGTATCTAACCCCGTGCTGTACCTGTCCTGGGAGTGTTTGATGGGGACAGTGTAGAGGGAGCTTTACTCTGTATCTAACCACGCGCTGAACCTGTCCTGGGAGTGTTTGATGGGGACAGTGTAGAGGGAGCTTTACTCTGTATCTAACCCCGTGCTGTACCTGTCCTGGGAGTGTTTGATGGGCATAGTGTTGAGGGAGCTTTACTCTGTATCTAACCCCGCGCTGTACCTGTCCTGGGAGTGTTTGATGGGGACAGTGTAGAGGGAGCTTTACTCTGTATCTAACCCCGTGCTGTACCTGTCCTGGGAGTGTTTGATGGGGACAATGTAGAGGGAGCTTTCCTCTGTATCTAACCCCGTGCTGTACCTGTCCTGGGAGTGTATGATGGGGACAGTGTAGACGGAGCTTTACTCTGTATCTAACTCCGTGCTGTACCAGTCCTGGGAGTGTTTGATGGGGACAGTGTAGAGGGAGCTTTACTCTGTATCTAACCCCGTGCTGGACCTGTCCTGGGAATGTTTGATGGGGACAGTGTAGAGGGAGCTTTACTCTGTATCTAACCCCGTGCTGTACCTGTCCTGGGAGTGTTTGATGGGGACAGTGTAGAGGGAGCTTTACTCTGTATCTAACCCCGTGCTGTACCAGTCCTGGGAGTGTTTGATGGGGACAGTGTAAAGGGAGCTTTACTCTGTATCTAACCCCGTGCTGTACCTGTCCTGGGAGTGTTTGATGGGGACAGTGTAGAGGGAGCTTTACTCTGTATCTAACCCCGTGCTGTACCTGTCCTGGGAGTGTTTGATGGGGACAGTGTAGAGGGAGCTTTTCTCTGTATCTAACCCCGTGCTGTACCTGTCCTGGGAGTGTTTGATGGGGACAATGTAGAGGGAGCTTTACTCTGTATCTAACCCCGTGCTGTACCTGTCCTGGGAGTGTTTGATGGGGACAGTGCAGAGGGAGCTTTACTCTGTATCTAACCCCGTGCTGTACCAGTCCTGGGAGTGTTTGATGGGGACAGTGTAAAGGGAGCTTTACTCTGTATCTAACCCCGTGCTGTACCTGTCCTGGGAGTGTTTGATGGGGACAGTGTAGAGGGAGCTTTACTCTGTATCTAACCCCGTGCTGTACCTGTCCTGGGAGTGTTTAATGGGGACAGTGTAGAGGGAGCTTTACTCTGTATCTAACCCCATGCTGTACCTGTCCTGGGAGTGTTTGATGGGGACAGTGTCGAGGGAGCTTTACTCTGTATCTAACCCCGTGTTGTACCTGTCCTGGGAATGTTTGATGGGGACAGTGTAGAGGGAGCTTTACTCTGTATCTAATCCCGTGCTGTACCTGTCCTGGGAGTGTTTGATGGGGGCACTGTAGAGGGAGCTTTACTCTGTATCTAACCCCGTGCTGTACCTGTCCTGGGAATGTTTGATGGAGACTGTGTAGAGGGAGCTTTACTCTGTATCTAGCCCGGGCTGTACCTGTCCTGGGAGTGTTTGATGGGGACAGTGTAGAGGGAGCTTTACTCTGTATCTAACCCCGCGCTGTACCTGACCTGGGAGTGTTTGATGGGGACAGTGTAGAGGGAGCTTTACTCTGTATCTAACCCCGTGCTGTACCTGTCCTGGGAGTGTTTGATGGGGACAATGTAGAGGGAGCTTTACTCTGTATCTAACCCCGTGCTGTACCTGTCCTGGGAGAGTTTGATGGGGACAGTGTAGACGGAGCTTTACTCTGTATCTAACTCCGTGCTGTACCAGTCCTGGGAGTGTTTGATGGGGACAGTGTAGAGGGAGCTTTACTCTGTATCTAACCCCGCGCTGTACCTGTCCTGGGAGTGTTTGATGGGGACAGTGTAGAGGGAGCTTTACTCTGTATCTAACCCCGTGCTGTACCTGTCCTGGGAGTGTTTGATGGGGACAATGTAGAGGGAGCTTTCCTCTGTATCTAACCCCGTGCTGTACCTGTCCTGGGAGTGTATGATGGGGACAGTGTAGACGGAGCTTTACTCTGTATCTAACTCCGTGCTGTACCAGTCCTGGGAGTGTTTGATGGGGACAGTGTAGAGGGAGCTTTACTCTGTATCTAACCCCGTGCTGGACCTGTCCTGGGAGTGTTTGATGGGGACAATGTAGAGGGAGCTTTACTCTGTATCTAACCCCGTGCTGTACCTGTCCTGGGAGTGTTTGATGGGGACAGTGTAGAGGGAGCTTTACTCTGTATATAACCCCGTGCTGTACCTGTCCTGGGAGTGTTTGATGGAGACAGTGTAGAGGGAGCTTTACTCTGTATCTAACCCCGTGCTGTACCTGTCCTGGGAGAGTTTGATGGGGACAGTGTAGACGGAGCTTTACTCTGTATCTAACTCCGTGCTGTACCAGTCCTGGGAGTGTTTGATGGGGACAGTGTAGAGGGAGCTTTACTCTGTATCTAACCCCGTGCTGTACCTGTCCTGGGAATGTTTGATGGGGACAGTGTAGAGGGAGCTTTACTCTGTATCTAACCCCGTGCTGTACCTGTCCTGGGAGTGTTTGATGGGGACAGTGTAGAGGGAGTTTTCCTCTGTATCTAACCCCGTGCTGTACCTGTCCTGGGAGTGTTTGATGGGGACAGTGTAGAGGGAGCTTTACTCTGTATCTAACCACGCGCTGAACCTGTCCTGGGAGTGTTTGATGGGGACAGTGTAGAGGGAGCTTTACTCTGTATCTAACCCCGTGCTGTACCTGTCCTGGGAGTGTTTGATGGGGATAGTGTTGAGGGAGCTTTACTCTGTATCTAACCCCGCGCTGTACCTGTCCTGGGAGTGTTTGATGGGGACAGTGTAGAGGGAGCTTTACTCTGTATCTAACCCCGTGCTGTACCTGTCCTGGGAGTGTTTGATGGGGACAATGTAGAGGGAGCTTTCCTCTGTATCTAACCCCGTGCTGTACCTGTCCTGGGAGTGTATGATGGGGACAGTGTAGACGGAGCTTTACTCTGTATCTAACTCCGTGCTGTACCAGTCCTGGGAGTGTTTGATGGGGACAGTGTAGAGGGAGCTTTACTCTGTATCTAACCCCGTGCTGGACCTGTCCTGGGAATGTTTGATGGGGACAGTGTAGAGGGAGCTTTACTCTGTATCTAACCCCGTGCTGTACCTGTCCTGGGAGTGTTTGATGGGGACAGTGTAGAGGGAGCTTTACTCTGTATCTAACCCCGTGCTGTACCAGTCCTGGGAGTGTTTGATGGGGACAGTGTAAAGGGAGCTTTACTCTGTATCTAACCACGCGCTGAACCTGTCCTGGGAGTGTTTGATGGGGACAGTGTAGAGGGAGCTTTACTCTGTATCTAACCCCGTGCTGTACCTGTCCTGGGAGTGTTTGATGGGGACAATGTAGAGGGAGCTTTCCTCTGTATCTAACCCCGTGCTGTACCTGTCCTGGGAGTGTTTGATGGGGACAGTGTAGAGGGAGCTTTACTCTGTATCTAACCCCGTGCTGTACCTGTCCTGGGAGTGTTTGATGGAGACAGTGTAGAGGGAGCTTTACTCTGTATCTAACCCCGTGCTGTACCTGTCCTGGGAGAGTTTGATGGGGACAGTGTAGACGGAGCTTTACTCTGTATCTAACTCCGTGCTGTACCAGTCCTGGGAGTGTTTGATGGGGACAGTGTAGAGGGAGCTTTACTCTGTATCTAACCCCGTGCTGTACCTGTCCTGGGAATGTTTGATGGGGACAGTGTAGAGGGAGCTTTACTCTGTATCTAACCCCGTGCTGTACCTGTCCTGGGAGTGTTTGATGGGGACAGTGTAGAGGGAGTTTTCCTCTGTATCTAACCCCGTGCTGTACCTGTCCTGGGAGTGTTTGATGGGGACAGTGTAGAGGGAGCTTTACTCTGTATCTAACCACGCGCTGAACCTGTCCTGGGAGTGTTTGATGGGGACAGTGTAGAGGGAGCTTTACTCTGTATCTAACCCGTGCTGTACCTGTCCTGGGAGTGTTTGATGGGGACAGTGTAGAGGGAGCGTTACTCTGTATCTAACCCCGCGCTGTACCTGTCCTGGGAGTGTTTGATGGGGACAGTGTAGAGGGAGCTTTACTCTGTATCTAACCCCGTGCTGTACCTGTCCTGGGAGTGTTTGATGGGGACAATGTAGAGGGAGCTTTCCTCTGTATCTAACCCCGTGCTGTACCTGTCCTGGGAGTGTATGATGGGGACAGTGTAGACGGAGCTTTACTCTGTATCTAACCCCGTGCTGTACCTGTCCTGGGAGTGTTTGATGGAGACAGTGTAGAGGGAGCTTTACTCTGTATCTAACCCCGTGCTGTACCTGTCCTGGGAGAGTTTGATGGGGACAGTGTAGACGGAGCTTTACTCTGTATCTAACTCCGTGCTGTACCAGTCCTGGGAGTGTTTGATGGGGACAGTGTAGACGGAGCTTTACTCTGTATCTAACCCCGTCCTGTACCTGTCCTGGGAGTGTTTGATGGGGACAGTGTCGAGGGAGCTTTACTCTGTATTTAACCCCGTGCTGTACCTGTCCTGGGAATGTTTGATGGGGACAGTGTAGAGGGAGCTTTACTCTGTATCTAACTCCGTGCTGTACCAGTCCTGGGAGTGTTTGATGGGGACAGTGTAGAGGGAGCTTTACTCTGTATCTAACCCCGTGCTGTACCTGTCCTGGGAATGTTTGATGGGGACAGTGTAGAGGGAGCTTTACTCTGTATCTAAACCCGTGCTGTACCTGTCCTGGGAGTGTTTGATGGGGACAGTGTAGAGGGAGCTTTACTCTGTATCTAACCCCGCGCTGTACCTGTCCTGGGAGTGTTTGATGGGGACAGTGTAGAGGGAGCTTTACTCTGTATCTAACCCCGTGCTGTACCTGTCCTGGGAGTGTTTGATGGGGACAATGTAGAGGGAGCTTTACTCTGTATCTAACCCCGTGCTGTACCTGTCCTGGGAGTGTTTGATGGGGACAGTGTAGAGGGAGCTTTACTCTGTATCTAACCCCATCCTGTACCTGTCCTGGGAGTGTTTGATGGGGACAGTATCGAGGGAGCTTTACTCTGTATCTAACCCCGTCCTGTACCTGTCCTGGGAGTGTTTGATGGGGACAGTGTCGAGGGAGCTTTACTCTGTATTTAACCCCGTGCTGTACCTGTCCTGGGAGTGTTTGATGGGGACAGTGTAGACGGAGCTTTACTCTGTATCTAACCCCGTGCTGTACCTGTCCTGGGAGTGTTTGACAGGGACAGTGTAGAGGGAGCTTCACTCTGTATCTAACCCCGTGCTGTACCAGTCCTGGGGGTGTTTGAAGGGGACAGTGTAGAGGGAGCTTTACCTGTATCTAACCCCGTGCTGTACCTGTCCTGGGAATGTTTGATGGGGACAGTGTAGAGGGAGCTTTACTCTGTATCTAACCCCGTGCTGTACCTGTTCTGGGAGTGTTTGGTGGGGACAGTGTAGAGGGAGCTTTACTCTGTATCTAACCCCGCGCTGTACCTGTCCTGGGAGTGTTTGATGGGGACAGTGTAGAGGGAGCTTTACTCTGTATCTAACCCCGTGCTGTTCCTGTCCTGGGAGTGTTTGATGGGGACAATGTAGAGGGAGCTTTACTCTGTATCTAACCCCGTGCTGTACCTGTCCTGGGAGTGTTTGATGGGGACAGGGTAGACGGAGCTTTACTCTGTATCTAACTCCGTGCTGTACCAGTCCTGGGAGTGTTTGATGGGGACAGTGTAGAGGCAGCTTTACTCTGTATCTAACCCCGTGCTGTACCTGTCCTGGGAATGTTTGATGGGGACAGTGTAGAGGGAGCTTTACTCTGTATTTAACCCCGTGCTGTACCTGTCCTGGGAGTGTTTGATGGGGACAGTGGAGAGGGAGCTTTACTCTGTATCTAACCCCGTGCTGTACCTGTCCTGGGAGTGTTTGATGGGGACAGTGTAGAGGGAGCTTTACTCTGTATCTAACCCCGCGCTGTACCTGTCCTGGGAGTGTTTGATGGGGACAGTGTAGAGGGAGCTTTACTCTGTATCTAACACCGTGCTGTACCTGTCCTGGGAGTGTTTGATGGGGACAATGTAGAGGGAGCTTTACTCTGTATCTAACCCCATGCTGTACCTGTCCTGGGAGTGTTTGATGGGGACAGTGTAGAGGGAGCTTTACTCTGTATCTAACCCCGTGCTGTATCAGTCCTGGGAGTGTTTGATGGGGACAGTGTAAAGGGAGCGCTACTCTGTATCTAACCCCGTGCTGTACCTGTCCTGGGAGTGTTTGATGGGGACAGTGTAGACGGAGCTTTACTCTGTATCTAACGCCGTGCTGTACCTGCCCTGGGAGTGATTGACCGGGACAGTGTAGACGGAGCTTCACTCTGTATCTAACCCCGTGCTGTACCAGTCCTGGGGGTGTTTGATGGGGACAGTGTAGAGGGAGCTTTACTCTGTATCTAATCCCGTGCTGTACATGTCCTGGGAGTGTTTGATGGGGACAGTGTAGACGGAGCTTTACTCTGTATCTAACTCCGTGCTGTACCAGTCCTGGGAGTGTTTGATGGGGACAGTGTAGAGGGAGCTTTACTCTGGATCTAACCCGTGCTGTACCTGTCCTGGGAATGTTTGATGGGGACAGTGTAGAGGGAGCTTTACTCTGTATCTAACCCCGTGCTGTACCTGTCCTGGGAGTGTTTGATGGAGACAGTGTAGAGGGAGCTTTACTCTGTATCTAACCCCGTGCTGTACCTGTCCTGGGAGTGTTTGATGGGGACAGTGTAGAGGGAGCTTTACTCTGTATCTAACCCCGTGCTGTACCTGTCCTGGGAGTGTTTGATGGGGACAGTGTAGAGGGAGCTTTACTCTGTATCTAACCCCGTGCTGTACCTGTCCTGGGAGTGTTTGATGGGGACAGTGTAGAGGGAGCTTTACTCTGTATCTAACCCCGTGCTGTACCAGTCCTGGGAGTGTTTGATGGGGACAGTGTAAAGGGAGCTTTACTCTGTATCTAACCCCGTGCTGTACCTGTCCTGGGAGTGTTTGATGGGGACAGTGTAGAGGGAGCTTTACTCTGTATCTAACCCCGTGCTGTACCTGTCCTGGGAGTGTTTGATGGGGACAGTGTAGAGGGAGCTTTACTCTGGATCTAACCCCGTGCTGTACCTGTCCTGGGAGTGTTTGATGGGGACAGTGTAAAGGGAGCTTTACTCTGTATCTAACCCCGTGCTGTACCTGTCCTGGGAGTGTTTGATGGGGACAGTGTAGAGGGAGCTTTACTCTGTATCTAACCCCGTGCTGTACCTGTCCTGGGAGTGTTTGATGGGGACAGTGTAGAGGGAGCTTTACTCTGTATCTAACCCCGTGCTGTACCTGTCCTGGGAGTGTTTGATGGGGACAATGTAGAGGGAGCTTTACTCTGTATCTAACCCCGTGCTGTACCTGTCCTGGGAGTGTTTGATGGGGACAGTGTAGAGGGAGCTTTACTCTGTATCTAACCCCGTGCTGTACCAGTCCTGGGAGTGTTTGATGGGGACAGTGTAGAGGGAGCTTTACTCTGTATCTAACCCCGTGCTGTACCTGTCCTGGGAGTGTTTGATGGGGACAGTGTAGAGGGAGCTTTACTCTGTATCTAACCCCGTGCTGTACCTGTCCTGGGAGTGTTTGATGGGGACAGTGTAGAGGGAGCTTTACTCTGTATCTAACCCCGTGCTGTACCTGTCCTGGGAGTGTTTGATGGGGACAATGTAGAGGGAGCTTTACTCTGTATCTAACCCCGTGCTGTACCTGTCCTGGGAGTGTTTGATGGGGACAGTGTAGAGGGAGCTTTACTCTGTATCTAACCCCGTGCTGTACCAGTCCTGGGAGTGTTTGATGGGGACAGTGTAGAGGGAGCTTTACTCTGTATCTAACCCCGTGCTGTACCTGTCCTGGGAGTGTTTGATGGGGACAGTGTAGAGGGAGCTTTACTCTGTATCTAACCCCGTGCTGTACCTGTCCTGGGAGTGTTTGATGGGGACAGTGTAGAGGGAGCTTTACTCTGTATCTAACCCCATGCTGTACCTGTCCTGGGAGTGTTTGATGGGGACAGTGTCGAGGGAGCTTTACTCTGTATCTAACCCCGTGTTGTACCTGTCCTGGGAATGTTTGATGGGGACAGTGTAGAGGGAGCTTTACTCTGTATCTAACCCCGTGCTGTACCTGTCCTGGGAATGTTTGATGGGGGCACTGTAGAGGGAGCTTTACTCTGTATCTAACCCCGTGCTGTACCTGTCCTGGGAGTGTTTGATGGAGACAGTGTAGAGGGAGCTTTACTCTGTATCTAACCCCGTGCTGTACCTGTCCTGGGAGAGTTTGATGGGGACAGTGTAGACGGAGCTTTACTCTGTATCTAGCTCCGTGCTGTACCAGTCCTGGGAGTGTTTGATGGGGACAGTGTAGAGGGAGCTTTACTCTGTATCTAACCCCGTGCTGTACCTGTCCTGGGAATGTTTGATGGGGACAGTGTAGAGGGAGCTTTACTCTGTATCTAACCCCGTGCTGTACCTGTCCTGGGAGTGTTTGATGGGGACAGTGTAGAGGGAGTTTTACTCTGTATCTAACCCCGTGCTGTACCTGTCCTGGGAGTGTTTGATGGGGACAGTGTAGAGGGAGCTTTACTCTGTATCTAACCACGCGCTGAACCTGTCCTGGGAGTGTTTGATGGGGACAGTGTAGAGGGAGCTTTACTCTGTATCTAACCCCGTGCTGTACCTGTCCTGGGAGTGTTTGATGGGGACAGTGTAGAGGAAGCTTTACTCTGTATCTAACCCCGCGCTGTACCTGTCCTGGGAGTGTTTGATGGGGACAGTGTAGAGGGAGCTTTACTCTGTATCTAACCCCGTGCTGTACCTGTCCTGGGAGTGTTTGATGGGGACAATGTAGAGGGAGCTTTCCTCTGTATCTAACCCCGTGCTGTACCTGTCCTGGGAGTGTTTGATGGGGACAGTGTAGAGGGAGCTTTACTCTGTATCTAACCCCGTGCTGGACCTGTCCTGGGAATGTTTGATGGGGACAGTGCAGAGGGAGCTTTACTCTGTATCTAACCCCGTGCTGTACCAGTCCTGGGAGTGTTTGATGGGGACAGTGTAAAGGGAGCTTTACTCTGTATCTAACCCCGTGCTGTACCTGTCCTGGGAGTGTTTGGTGGGGACAGTGTAGAGGGAGCTTTACTCTGTATCTAACCCCGCGCTGTACCTGTCCTGGGAGTGTTTGATGGGGACAGTGTAGAGGGAGCTTTACTCTGTATCTAACCCCGTGCTGTTCCTGTCCTGGGAGTGTTTGATGGGGACAATGTAGAGGGAGCTTTACTCTGTATCTAACCCCGTGCTGTACCTGTCCTGGGAGTGTTTGATGGGGACAGGGTAGACGGAGCTTTACTCTGTATCTAACTCCGTGCTGTACCAGTCCTGGGAGTGTTTGATGGGGACAGTGTAGAGGCAGCTTTACTCTGTATCTAACCCCGTGCTGTACCTGTCCTGGGAATGTTTGATGGGGACAGTGTAGAGGGAGCTTTACTCTGTATTTAACCCCGTGCTGTACCTGTCCTGGGAGTGTTTGATGGGGACAGTGGAGAGGGAGCTTTACTCTGTATCTAACCCCGTGCTGTACCTGTCCTGGGAGTGTTTGATGGGGACAGTGTAGAGGGAGCTTTACTCTGTATCTAACCCCGCGCTGTACCTGTCCTGGGAGTGTTTGATGGGGACAGTGTAGAGGGAGCTTTACTCTGTATCTAACACCGTGCTGTACCTGTCCTGGGAGTGTTTGATGGGGACAATGTAGAGGGAGCTTTACTCTGTATCTAACCCCATGCTGTACCTGTCCTGGGAGTGTTTGATGGGGACAGTGTAGAGGGAGCTTTACTCTGTATCTAACCCCGTGCTGTATCAGTCCTGGGAGTGTTTGATGGGGACAGTGTAAAGGGAGCGCTACTCTGTATCTAACCCCGTGCTGTACCTGTCCTGGGAGTGTTTGATGGGGACAGTGTAGACGGAGCTTTACTCTGTATCTAACGCCGTGCTGTACCTGCCCTGGGAGTGATTGACCGGGACAGTGTAGACGGAGCTTCACTCTGTATCTAACCCCGTGCTGTACCAGTCCTGGGGGTGTTTGATGGGGACAGTGTAGAGGGAGCTTTACTCTGTATCTAATCCCGTGCTGTACATGTCCTGGGAGTGTTTGATGGGGACAGTGTAGACGGAGCTTTACTCTGTATCTAACTCCGTGCTGTACCAGTCCTGGGAGTGTTTGATGGGGACAGTGTAGAGGGAGCTTTACTCTGGATCTAACCCGTGCTGTACCTGTCCTGGGAATGTTTGATGGGGACAGTGTAGAGGGAGCTTTACTCTGTATCTAACCCCGTGCTGTACCTGTCCTGGGAGTGTTTGATGGAGACAGTGTAGAGGGAGCTTTACTCTGTATCTAACCCCGTGCTGTACCTGTCCTGGGAGTGTTTGATGGGGACAGTGTAGAGGGAGCTTTACTCTGTATCTAACCCCGTGCTGTACCTGTCCTGGGAGTGTTTGATGGGGACAGTGTAGAGGGAGCTTTACTCTGTATCTAACCCCGTGCTGTACCTGTCCTGGGAGTGTTTGATGGGGACAGTGTAGAGGGAGCTTTACTCTGTATCTAACCCCGTGCTGTACCAGTCCTGGGAGTGTTTGATGGGGACAGTGTAAAGGGAGCTTTACTCTGTATCTAACCCCGTGCTGTACCTGTCCTGGGAGTGTTTGATGGGGACAGTGTAGAGGGAGCTTTACTCTGTATCTAACCCCGTGCTGTACCTGTCCTGGGAGTGTTTGATGGGGACAGTGTAGAGGGAGCTTTACTCTGTATCTAACCCCGTGCTGTACCTGTCCTGGGAGTGTTTGATGGGGACAGTGTAAAGGGAGCTTTACTCTGTATCTAACCCCGTGCTGTACCTGTCCTGGGAGTGTTTGATGGGGACAGTGTAGAGGGAGCTTTACTCTGTATCTAACCCCGTGCTGTACCTGTCCTGGGAGTGTTTGATGGGGACAGTGTAGAGGGAGCTTTACTCTGTATCTAACCCCGTGCTGTACCTGTCCTGGGAGTGTTTGATGGGGACAATGTAGAGGGAGCTTTACTCTGTATCTAACCCCGTGCTGTACCTGTCCTGGGAGTGTTTGATGGGGACAGTGTAGAGGGAGCTTTACTCTGTATCTAACCCCGTGCTGTACCAGTCCTGGGAGTGTTTGATGGGGACAGTGTAGAGGGAGCTTTACTCTGTATCTAACCCCGTGCTGTACCAGTCCTGGGAGTGTTTGATGGGGACAGTGTAGAGGGAGCTTTACTCTGTATCTAACCCCGTGCTGTACCTGTCCTGGGAGTGTTTGATGGGGACAGTGTAGAGGGAGCTTTACTCTGTATCTAACCCCGTGCTGTACCTGTCCTGGGAGTGTTTGATGGGGACAATGTAGAGGGAGCTTTACTCTGTATCTAACCCCGTGCTGTACCTGTCCTGGGAGTGTTTGATGGGGACAATGTAGAGGGAGCTTTACTCTGTATCTAACCCCGTGCTGTACCTGTCCTGGGAGTGTTTGATGGGGACAGTGTAGAGGGAGCTTTACTCTGTATCTAACCCCGTGCTGTACCAGTCCTGGGAGTGTTTGATGGGGACAGTGTAGAGGGAGCTTTACTCTGTATCTAACCCCGTGCTGTACCTGTCCTGGGAGTGTTTGATGGGGACAGTGTAGAGGGAGCTTTACTCTGTATCTAACCCCGTGCTGTACCTGTCCTGGGAGTGTTTGATGGGGACAGTGTAGAGGGAGCTTTACTCTGTATCTAACCCCATGCTGTACCTGTCCTGGGAGTGTTTGATGGGGACAGTGTCGAGGGAGCTTTACTCTGTATCTAACCCCGTGTTGTACCTGTCCTGGGAATGTTTGATGGGGACAGTGTAGAGGGAGCTTTACTCTGTATCTAACCCCGTGCTGTACCTGTCCTGGGAATGTTTGATGGGGGCACTGTAGAGGGAGCTTTACTCTGTATCTAACCCCGTGCTGTACCTGTCCTGGGAGTGTTTGATGGAGACAGTGTAGAGGGAGCTTTACTCTGTATCTAACCCCGTGCTGTACCTGTCCTGGGAGAGTTTGATGGGGACAGTGTAGACGGAGCTTTACTCTGTATCTAGCTCCGTGCTGTACCAGTCCTGGGAGTGTTTGATGGGGACAGTGTAGAGGGAGCTTTACTCTGTATCTAACCCCGTGCTGTACCTGTCCTGGGAATGTTTGATGGGGACAGTGTAGAGGGAGCTTTACTCTGTATCTAACCCCGTGCTGTACCTGTCCTGGGAGTGTTTGATGGGGACAGTGTAGAGGGAGTTTTACTCTGTATCTAACCCCGTGCTGTACCTGTCCTGGGAGTGTTTGATGGGGACAGTGTAGAGGGAGCTTTACTCTGTATCTAACCACGCGCTGAACCTGTCCTGGGAGTGTTTGATGGGGACAGTGTAGAGGGAGCTTTACTCTGTATCTAACCCCGTGCTGTACCTGTCCTGGGAGTGTTTGATGGGGACAGTGTAGAGGGAGCTTTACTCTGTATCTAACCCCGCGCTGTACCTGTCCTGGGAGTGTTTGATGGGGACAGTGTAGAGGGAGCTTTACTCTGTATCTAACCCCGTGCTGTACCTGTCCTGGGAGTGTTTGATGGGGACAATGTAGAGGGAGCTTTCCTCTGTATCTAACCCCGTGCTGTACCTGTCCTGGGAGTGTTTGATGGGGACAGTGTAGAGGGAGCTTTACTCTGTATCTAACCCCGTGCTGGACCTGTCCTGGGAATGTTTGATGGGGACAGTGCAGAGGGAGCTTTACTCTGTATCTAACCCCGTGCTGTACCAGTCCTGGGAGTGTTTGATGGGGACAGTGTAAAGGGAGCTTTACTCTGTATCTAACCCCGTGCTGTACCTGTCCTGGGAGTGTTTGATGGGGACAGTGTAGAGGGAGCTTTACTCTGTATCTAACCCCGTGCTGTACCTGTCCTGGGAGTGTTTGATGGGGACAGTGTAGAGGGAGCTTTACTCTGTATCTAACCCCATGCTGTACCTGTCCTGGGAGTGTTTGATGGGGACAGTGTCGAGGGAGCTTTACTCTGTATCTAACCCCGTGTTGTACCTGTCCTGGGAATGTTTGATGGGGACAGTGTAGAGGGAGCTTTACTCTGTATCTAATCCCGTGCTGTACCTGTCCTGGGAGTGTTTGATGGGGCACTGTAGAGGGAGCTTTACTCTGTATCTAACCCCGTGCTGTACCTGTCCTGGGAGTGTTTGATGGAGACAGTGTAGAGGGAGCTCTACTCTGTATCTAACCCCGTGCTGTACCTGTCCTGGGAGTGTTTGATGGGGACAGTGTAGAGGGAGCTTTACTCTGTATCTAACCCCGCGCTGTACCTGTCCTGGGAGTGTTTGATGGGGACAGTGTAGAGGGAGCTTTACTCTGTATCTAACCCCGTGCTGTACCTGTCCTGGGAGTGTTTGATGGGGACAATGTAGAGGAAGCTTTACTCTGTATCTAACCCCGTGCTGTACCTGACCTGGGAGAGTTTGATGGGGACAGTGTAGACGGAGCTTTACTCTGTATCTAACTCCGTGCTGTACCAGTCCTGGGAGTGTTTGATGGGGACAGTGTAGAGGGAGCGTTACTCTGTATCTAACCCCGTGCTGTACCTGTCCTGGGAATGTTTGATGGGGACAGTGTAGAGGGAGCTTTACTCTGTATCTAACCCCGTGCTGTACCTGTCCTGGGAGTGTTTGATGGGGACAGTGTAGAGGGAGCTTTACTCTGTATCTAACCCCGTGCTGTACCTGTCCTGGGAGTGTTTGATGGGGACAGTGTAGAGGGAGCTTTACTCTGTATCTAACCACGCGCTGAACCTGTCCTGGGAGTGTTTGATGGGGACAGTGTAGAGGGAGCTTTACTCTGTATCTAACCACGTGCTGTACCTGTCCTGGGAGTGTTTGATGGGGACAATGTAGAGGGAGCTTTACTCTGTATCTAACCCCGTGCTGTACCTGTCCTGGGAGTGTTTGATGGGGACAGTGTAGAGGGAGCTTTACTCTGTATCTAACCCCGTGCTGTACCAGTCCTGCGAGTGTTTGATGGGGACAGTGTAAAGGGAGCTTTACTCTGTATCTAACCCCGTGCTGTACCTGTCCTGGGAGTGTTTGATGGGGACAGTGTAGAGGGAGCTTTACTCTGTATCTAACCCCGTGCTGTACCTGTCCTGGGAGTGTTTGATGGGGACAGTGTTGAGGGAGCTTTACTCTGTATCTAACCCCGTGCTGTACCTGTCCTGGGAGTGTTTGATGGGGACAGTGTAGAGGGAGCTTTACTCTGTATCTAACCCCGTGTTGTACCTGTCCTGGGAATGTTTGATGGGGACAGTGTAGAGGGAGCTTTACTCTGTATCTAACCCCGTGCTGTACCTGTCCTGGGAGTGTTTCATGGGGACAGTGTAGAGGGAGCTTTACTCTGTATCTAACCCCGCGCTGTACCTGTCCTGGGAGTGTTTGATGGGGACAGTGTAGAGGGAGCTTTACTCTGTATCTAACCCCGTGCTGTACCTGTCCTGGGAGTGTTTGATGGGGACAATGTAGAGGGAGCTTTACTCTGTATCTAACCCCGTGCTGTACCTGTCCTGGGAGTGTTTGATGGGGACAGTGTAGACGGAGGTTTATTCTGTATCTAACTCCGTGCTGTACCAGTCCTGGGAGTGTTTGATGGGGACAGTGTAGAGGGAGCTTTACTCTGTATCTAACCCCGTGCTGTACCTGTCCTGGGAGTGTTTGATGGGGACAGTGTAGAGGGAGCTTTACTCTGTGTCTAACCCCGTGCTGTACCTGTCCTGGGAGTGTTTGATGGGGACAGTGTAGAGGGAGCTTTACTCTGTATCTAACCCCGCGCTGTACCTGTCCTGGGAGTGTTTGATGGGGACAGAGTAGAGGGAGCTTTACTCTGTATCTAACCCCGTGCTGTACCTGTCCTGGGAGTGTTTGATGGGGACAATGTAGAGGGAGCTTTACTCTGTATCTAACCCCGTGCTGTACCTGTCCTGGGAGTGTTTGATGGTGACAATGTAGAGGGAGCTTTACTCTGTATCTAACCCCGTGCTGTACCTGTCCTGGGAGTGTTTGATGGGGACAGTGTAGAGGGAGCTTTACTCTGTATCTAACCCCGTGCTGTACCAGTCCTGGGAGTGTTTGATGGGGACAGTGTAAAGGGAGCTTTACTCTGTATCTAACCCCGTGCTGTACCTGTCCTGGGAGTGTTTGATGGGGACAGTGTAGAGGGAGCTTTACTCTGTATCTAACCCCGTGCTGTACCTGTCCTGGGAGTGTTTGATGGGGACAATGTAGAGGGAGCTTTACTCTGTATCTAACCCCGTGCTGTACCTGTCCTGGGAGTGTTTGATGGGGACAGTGTAGACGGAGCTTTACTCTGTATCTAACTCCATGCTGTACCAGTCCTGGGAGTGTTTGATGTGGACAGTGTAGAGGGAGCTTTACTCTGTATCTAACCCCGTGCTGTACCTGTCCTGGGAATGTTTGATGGAGACAGTGTAGAGGGAGCTTTACTCTGTATCTAACCCCGTGCTGTACCTGTCCTGGGAGTGTTTGATGGGGACAGTGTAGAGGGAGCTTTACTCTGTATCTAACCCCATGCTGTACCTGTCCTGGGAGTGTTTGATGGGGACTGTGTAGAGGGAGCTTTACTCTGTATCTAACCCCGCGCTTTACCTGTCCTGGGAGTGTTTGATGGGGACAATGTAGAGGGAGCTTTACTCTGTATCTAACCCCGTGCTCTACCTGTCCTGGGAGTGTTTGATGGGGACAGTGTAGAGGGAGCTTTACTCTGTATCTAACCCCGTGCTGTATCAGTCCTCGGAGTGTTTGATGGGGACAGTGTGAAGGGAGCTTTACTCTGTATCTAACCCCGTGCTGTACCTGTCCTGGGAGTGTTTGATGGGGACAATGTAGAGGGAGCTTTACTCTGTATCTAACCCCATGCTGTACCTGTCCTGGGAGTGTTTGATGGGGACAGTGTAGAGGGAGCTTTACTCTGTCTCTAACCCCGTGCTGTACCTGTCCTGGGAGTGTTTGACCGGGACAGTGTAGAGGGAGCTTCACTCTGTATCTAACCCCGTGCTGTACCAGTCCTGGGGGTGTTTGATGGGGACAGTGTAGAGGGAGCTTTACTCTGTATCTAATCCCGTGCTGTACATGTCCTGGGAGTCTTTGATGGGGACAGTTTAGAGGGAGCTTTACTCTGTATCTAACCCCGTGCTGTACCTGTCCTGGGAGTGTTTGATGGGGACAGTGTTGAGGGAGCTTTACTCTGTATCTAACCCCGTGCTGTACCTGTCCTGGGAGTGTTTGATGCGGACAGTGTAGAGGGAGCTTTACTCTGTATCTAACCCCGTGTTGTCCCTGTCCTGGGAATGTTTGATGGGGACAGTGTAGAGGGAGCTTTCCTCTGTATCTAACCCCGTGCTGTACCTGTCCTGGGAGTGTTTGATGGGGACAGTGTAGAGGGAGCTTTACTCTGTATCTAACCCAGTGCTGTACCTGTCCTGGGAGTGTTTGATGGGGACAGTGTAGACGGAGCTTTATTCTGTATCTAACTCCGTGCTGTACCAGTCCTGGGAGTGTTTGATGGGGACAGTGTAGAGGGAGCTTTACTCTGTATCTAACCCCGTGCTGTACCTGTCCTGGGAGTGTTTGATGGGGACAGTGTAGAGGGAGCTTTACTCTGTGTCTAACCCCGTGCTGTACCTGTCCTGGGAGTGTTTGATGGGGACAGTGTTGAGGGAGCTTTACTCTGTATCTAACCCCGTGCTGTACCTGTCCTGGGAGTGTTTGATGCGGACAGTGTAGAGGGAGCTTTACTCTGTATCTAACCCCGTGTTGTACCTGTCCTGGGAATGTTTGATGGGGACAGTGTAGAGGGAGCTTTCCTCTGTATCTAACCCCGTGCTGTACCTGTCCTGGGAGTGTTTGATGGGGACAGTGTAGAGGGAGCTTTACTCTGTATCTAACCCCGCGCTGTACCTGTCCTGGGAATGTTTGATGGGGACAGTGTAGAGGGAGCTTTACTCTGTATCTAACCCCGTGCTGTACCTGTCCTGGGAGTGTTTGATGGGGACAATGTAGAGGGAGCTTTACTCTGTATCTAACCCAGTGCTGTACCTGTCCTGGGAGTGTTTGATGGGGACAGTGTAGACGGAGCTTTATTCTGTATCTAACTCCGTGCTGTACCAGTCCTGGGAGTGTTTGATGGGGACAGTGTAGAGGGAGCTTTACTCTGTATCTAACCCCGTGCTGTACCTGTCCTGGGAGTGTTTGTTGGGGACAGTGTAGAGGGAGGTTTACTCTGTACCTAACCCCGTGCTGTACCTGTCCTGGGAGTGTTTGATGGGGACAGTGTAGACGGAGCTTTACTCTGTATCTAACCCCGTGCTGTACCTGTCCTGGGAGTGTTTGATGGGGACAGTGTAGAGGGAGTTTTACTCTGTATCTAACCCCGTGCTGTACCTGTCCTGGGAGTGTTTGATGGGGACAGTGTAGAGGGAGCTTTACTCTGTATCTAACCCCGTGCTGTACCTGTCCTGGGAGTGTTTGATGGGGACAGTGTAGAGGGAGCTTTACTCTGTATCTAACCCCGTGCTGTACCTGTCCTGGGAGTGTTTGATGGGGACAATGTAGAGGGAGCTTTACTCTGTATCTAACCCCGTGCTGTATCTGTCCTGGGAGTGTTTGATGGGGACAGTGTAGAGGGAGCTTTACTCTGTATCTAACCCCATGCTGTACCTGTCCTGGGAGTGTTTGATGGGGACAGTGTAGAGGGAGCTTTACTCTGTATCTAACCCCGTGCTGTACCTGTCCTGGGAGTGTTTGATGGGGACAGTGTCGAGGGAGCTATACTCTGTATTTAACCCCGTGCTGTACCTGTACTGGGAGTGTTTGATGGGGACAGTGTAGCCGGAGCTTTACTCTGTATCTAACGCCGTGCTGTACCTGTCCTGGGAGTGTCTGACCGGGACAGTGTAGAGGGAGCTTCACTCTGTATCTAACCCCGTGCTGTACCAGTCCTGGGGGTGTTTGATGGGGACAGTGTAGACGGAGCTTTACTCTGTATCTAACTCCGTGCTGTACCAGTCCTGGGAGTGTTTGATGGGGACAGTGTAGAGGGAGCTTTACTCTGTATCTAACCCCGTGCTGTACCTGTCCTGGGAATGTTTGATGGGGACAGTGTAGAGGGAGCTTTACTCTGTATCTAACCCCGTGCTGTACCTGTCCTGGGAGTGTTTGATGGGGACAGTGTAGACGGAGCTTTACTCTGTATCTAACTCCGTGCTGTACCAGTCCTGGGAGTGTCTAATGGGGACAGTGTAGAGGGAGCTTTACTCTGTATCTAACCCCGTGCTGTACCTGTCCTGGGAATGTTTGATGGGGACAGTGTAGAGGAAGCTTTACTCTGTATCTAACCCCGTGCTGTACCTGTCCTGGGAGTGTTTGATGGGGACAGTGTAGAGGGAGCTTTACTCTGTATCTCACCCCGTGCAGTACCTGTCCTGGGAGTGTTTGATGGGGACAGTGTAGAGGGAGCTTTACTCTGTATCTAACCCCGCGCTGTACCTGTCCTGGGAGTATTTGATGGGGACAGTGTAGAGGGAGCTTTACTCTGTATCTAACCCTGTGCTGTACCTGTCCTGGGAGTGTTTGATGGGGACAATGTAGAGGGAGCTTTACTCTGTATCTAACCCCGTGCTGTACCTGTCCTGGGAGTGTTTGATGGGGACAGTGTAGAGGGAGCTTTACTCTGTATCTAACCCCGTGCTGTACCAGTCCTGGGAGTGTTTGATGGGGACAGTGTAAAGGGAGCTTTACTCTGTATCTAACCCCGTGCTGTACCTGTCCTGGGAGTGTTTGATGGGGACAGTGTAGACGGAGCTTTACTCTGTATCTAACTCCGTGCTGTACCAGTCCTGGGAGTGTTTGATGGGGACAGTGTAGAGGGAGCTTTACTCTGTATCTGACCCCGTGCTGTACCTGTCCTGGGAATGTTTGATGGGGACAGTGTAGAGGGAGCTTTACTCTGCATCTAACCCCGTGCTGTACCTGTCCTGGGAGTGTTTGATGGGGACAGTGTAGAGGGAGCTTTACTCTGTATCTAACCCCGTGCTGTACCTGTCCTGGGAGTGTTTGATGGGGACAGTGTAGAGGGAGCTTTACTTGGCATCTAACCCCGCGCTGTACCTTTCCTGGGAGTGTTTGATGGGGACAGTGTAGAGGGAGCTTTACTCTGTATCTAACCCCGTGCTGTACCTGTCCTGGGAGTGTTTGATGGGGACAATGTAGAGGGAGCTTTACTCTGTATCTAACCCCGTGCTGTACCTGTCCTGGGAGTGTTTGATGGGGTCAGTGTAGACGGAGCTTTACTCTGTATCTAACTCCGTGCTGTACCAGTCCTGGGAGTGTTTGATGGGGACAGTGTAGAGGGAGCTTTACTCTGTATCTGACCCCGTGCTGTACCTGTTCTGGGAATGTTTGATGGGGACAGTGTAGATGGAGCTATACTCTGCATCTAACCCCGTGCTGTACCTGTCCTGGGAGTGTTTGATGGGGACAGTGTAGAGGGAGCTTTACTCTGTATCTAACCCCGTGCTGTACCTGTCCTGGGAGTGTTTGATGGGGACAGTGTAGAGGGAGCTTTACTTGGCATCTAACCCCGCGCTGTACCTTTCCTGGGAGTGTTTGATGGGGACAGTGTATAGGGAGCTTTACTCTGTATCTAACCCCGTGCTGTACCTGTCCTGGGAGTGTTTGATGGGGACAATGTAGAGGGAGCTTTACCCTGTATCTAACCCCGTGCTGTACCTGTCCTGGGAGTGTTTGATGGGGACAGTGTAGACGGAGCTTTACTCTGTGTCTAACTCCGTGCTGTACCAGTCCTGGGAGTGTTTGATGGGGACAGTGTAGAGGGAGCTTTACTCTGTATCTGACCCCGTGCTGTACCTGTCCTGGGAATGTTTGATGGGGACAGTGTAGAGGGAGCTTTACTCTGCATCTAACCCCGTGCTGTACCTGTCCTGGGAGTGTTTGATGGGGACAGTGTAGAGGGAGCTTTACTCTGTATCTAATCCCGTGCTGTACCTGTCCTGGGAATATTTGATGGGGACAGTGTAGAGGGAGCTTTACTCTGTATCTAACCCCGCGCTGTATCTGTCCTGGGAGTGTTTGATGGGGACAGTGTAGAGGGAGCTTTACTCTGTATCTAACCCCGTGCTGTACCTGTCCTGGGAGTGTTTGATGGGGACAGTGTAGAGGGAGCTTTACTCTGTATCTAAACTCGTGCTGTACCTGTCCTGGGAGTGTTTGATGGGGACAGTGTAGAGGGAGCTTTACTCTGTATCTAGCCCCGTGCTGTACCTGTCCTGGGAGTGTTTGATGGGGACAGTGTAGAGGGAGCTTTACTCTGTATCTAACCCCGTGCTGTACCTGTCCTGGGAGTGTTTGATGGGGACAGTGTAGAGGGAGCTTTACTCTGTATCTAACTCCGTGCTGTACCTGTCCTGGGGGTGTTTAATGGGGACAGTGTAGAGGGAGCTTTACTCTGTATCTAACCCCGTGCTGTACCTGCCCTGGGAGTGTTTGATTGCATCTAATCTGCTCGATTGCTGTAAAATTCATCCCTGTTCTGAGCCAGATGTTTATCCAGCTGTGTTGGACTGATTTCAGTGTGGCTGAGAGTGGTGAGTGATACAGTTTGTGTCTCTCCCACAGTTTGATGGGGACCGGATGGAGCAGGAGGTATTTGAAGATATCACTCTGACAGTGGACAGAACGCTCGTCCCAATCAAAGAGCCAGTGGCAGGTGAGTGTCAGTGGGTAACCCTTGCCAACTGTGCCAGAGGTCAGGGCGGGGGTGAGGGGACGGGGCGGGGGTGAGGGGACGGGGCGGGGGTGAGGGGATGGGGGTGAGGGGACGGGGCGGGGGTGAGGGGATGGGGCGGGGGTGAGGGGACAGGGCGGGGGTGAGGGGATGGGGCGGGGGTGAGGGGACGGGGCGGAGGTGAGGGGACAGGGTGAGGGTACGAGGGTGAGGGGATGGAAGGGATGGGGGTGAGGGGATGAGGCGGCGGTGAGTCGACGGGGGTGTGGGTGAGCGGGCGGGGGTGAGGGGTCGGGGCGGGGGTGAGGGGACGGGGTGAGGGGTTGGGGTGAGGGGTCAGGGCGTGGGTGAGGGGACGGGGGTGTGGGGCGAGCGGGCGGGGGTGAGGGGTCGGGGTGGGGGTGAGTGGATGGGGGTGAGGGGACGGGTGTGAGGGGTGAGTGGACGGGGTGAGGGGACGAGGTGGGGATGAGGGGTCGGGGCGGGGATGAGGGGTCGGGGCGAGGGTGAGGGGTTGGGGTGAGGGGTTGGGATGAGGGGACGGGGTGAGTGGACGGGGTGAGCGGACAAGGCGGGGGTGAGGGATCGGGGCGAGGGTGAGGGGTTGGGGGTGAGGAGTTGGGGGTGAGGGGACGGGGTGAGTGGACGGGGTGAGTGGACAAGGCGGGGGTGAGGGTGAGGGGTTGGGGGTGAAGGGTTGGGGCGGGGGTGGGGTGACAGTGAGGGGGCGGGGGTGGGTTGACGGGGTGAGGGGTTGGGGCGTGAGTGAGGCGACGGGGTGGGTGTGAGGGGACGGGGCGAGGGTGAGGGGACGGGGTGAGGGGTTGGGGGTGATGGGTTGGGGCGGGGGTGAGGGGTCGGGGCGGGGGTGAGGGGATGGGGTGAGGGGTTAGGGGTGAGGGGTTGGGGGTGAGCGGACGGGGTGAGGATGAGGGGTTGGGACGAGCGTGAGGGGTTGGGGCGAGGGTGAGGGGTCGGGGCGAGGAAGAGGGGTCAGGGCGAGGGTGAGGGGTCAGGGCGAGGGTGAGGGGTCGGGGCGAGGGTGAGGGGTCGGGTCGAGGGTGAGGGGTCGGGGTGAGGGGATGGGGCGGGGTTATGTGGTCAGGGTGGGGGTGAGGGGTCAGGGTGGGGGTGAGGGGTCAGGGTGGGGGTGAGGGGTCGGGGTCAGAGTGAGATGATGGTGCCCGACTGCCCACCCTTGATTCCAGTCAGATTATAATTCCTGAATTTCCTGCGATTCCTGGATTTGTCCGCACCTCGAATTCTCACAGCTGGGATCTGCTTAACTGGCTCTGATTGGCTCCTCACTGGGGTAGGTTGGTGGAGGTCACAGATTTGAGATTGTGTCTAGAGAGAGTGGGCATGAATAACGGGCTGGGCTGAATGGTCGTTGTCCCTGGTTCTCTCAGCTTTGACGTGATGTCCAGCCTAGCGTAGGGACGTGTGGGTCCCAGGATCAGGACTGGGCTGGGTGAGGTGCCCATGGCCCAGATCCAAGACTGGGTGAGGTCCCTAGGGCTGGGCAAGGTGCCCAGGGCTGGGTGAGGTGCCCATGGCCCAGGGTCCAAGACTGGGTAAGGTGCCCAGGGCTGGGTGAGGTTCCCAGGGCT
The DNA here is from genome assembly GCF_047496885.1 of Scyliorhinus torazame. Classification (NCBI taxonomy): domain Eukaryota; kingdom Metazoa; phylum Chordata; class Chondrichthyes; order Carcharhiniformes; family Scyliorhinidae; genus Scyliorhinus; species Scyliorhinus torazame. The sequence continues at coordinate 6,494,104 of NC_092733.1, read as the reverse complement.
GGGCAAGGTGCCCAGGGCTGGGTGAGGTGCCCATGGCCCAGGGTCCAAGACTGGGTAAGGTGCCCAGGGCTGGGTGAGGTGCCCAGGGCTGGGTGAGGTGCCCATGGCCCAGGGTCCAAGACTGGGTAAGGTGCCCAGGGCTGGGTGAGGTGCCCAGGGCTGGGTGAGGTGCCCAGGGCTGGGTGAGGTGCCCAGGGCTGGGTGAGGTGCCCAGGGCTGGGTGAGGTGCCCAGGGCTGGGTGAGGTGCCCAGGGCTGGGTGACATGCCCAGGGCTGGGTAAGGTGCCCAGGGCTAGGTGAGGTGCCCAGGGCTGGGTGAGGTGCCCAGGGCTGGGTGAGGTGCCCAGGGCTGGGTGAGGTGCCCAGGGCTGGGTGAGGTGCCCAGGGCTGGGTGAGGTGCCCAGGGCTGGGAGCTCAAACAGACTCAGAGCATCGCAGTCACGTCCACGGGACTTATCGTCAAACATTTCTCACTCAATCACTGACGTTTCATTCTCACTCTCTCACTATTTTTATTGCTGTTCTTAACACCTTCTGCTTTTCAGAGGTGAAGATTTAAAAGGTTTAAAATAAAGCCAAGGGAAATTAACACAAATTAAATCCCAGAGTTAAACCTTTGCCGGAAGTTCACGTTTCCTGTAACCGGACGATTGAGTGTTTAATACCCTCGGCAGTTCAGGGACCAACTGGTTTAGAAACAGCAAATCTCTGGAAAACGATGTTAATTATGACGATAAAGTCATAAACAGGAAATAGGAGGGTTTGTTTAATTCTTCCGTCTCTCTCTCAGGCCCCAGCACGCCCGATTTCGGCCAGATTGCTGAAGTGAGCTCAGATACCGAGGAACAGGTAACTATCGCCCTCCTTCGCCCTCGAGCATATTCCTCAGGTGCTCATTACCCTCCCCGCGCTCCTACCTTAAAGAGCCGCATGGAAGCAAGACAGCTGTTCGACTTGCAAAGGCATCGCAGCGGGAAAGGCAGAACCTGAGCCGTCACACAGTGTGCAGCAGTAATCTGCCGGGAGTGGGCAGCTCCGGCTGGTCTGCCTCGAGTTCAGCCAGCTCTGCCACCCCGCCTGTCCCTCGGGGCCCGGTGTCTCTGCCACCCCGCCTGTCCCTCGGGGCCCGGTGTCTCTGCCACCCCGCCTGTCCCTCGGGGCCCGGTGTCTCTGCCACCCCGTCTGTCCCTCAGAGCCCGGTGCCTCTGTCACCCCGCCTGTCCCTCAGGGCCCAGTGTCTCTGTCACCCCGCCTGTCCCTCAATGCCCGGTGCCTCTGTCACCCCGCCTGTCCCTCAGGGGCCCGGTGTCTGCCAGCATTGATATTCACTGTGATCCATTCCCCAGGGACTGTGAAAATCAGGCCCGTCGCCCCCAGCCCACGATCCTGAAGCAATTGAGCGAGACACAGAGGGCAAGGGGTTGGCCCAGCTATCGAGACCCTCCCTAAGGTGCTCATCCTGGATTCCTTTAAACCTGGATATCCACTCTGCGAAGCTAACACTGGGAGGGATTGGTTTCCATGGAGACACAGCAACCCAAATGCTCAGTGATGCAGCAAGATAGATACCCCCCTCCCACCCCCACATAACTGAGTATCTCAAACCCCCCCCCATGAGTGTTCCCAACTCGCCAATCAGAGGGATGGCAGGGGACAGTGGGAGGGAGAGAGGGAAGAGGACAGAGGAAGAGAAGGGGGGGAGAGAGAGAGAGAGAGACAGGGGTGTGGAGGGAGAGAGGGAGGGGGGCGGAGAGAGAGAGGGAGTGGGACGGAGGGAGGAGGATGGAGGGAGCGATGGAGGGGGATAGAGGGAGAGGGATGGGGATGGAGGGAGAGAGGGAGGGGGATGGAGGGAGAGAGGGAAAGGGATGGAGGGAGAGAGGGAGGGAAAGGGATGGAGGGAGAGAGGGAGGGAGGGGGTGGAGGGAGAGAGGGAGGGAGGGGGTGGAGGGAGAGGGAGGGGTTGGAGGGAGGGGTTGGAGGGAGAGGGAGGGGGTGGAGGGAGAGGGGGGGATGGAGGGAGAGAGGGAGGGAGATGGAGAGAGGGAGGGGGGTGGAGAGACGGAGGGAGGGGGATGGAGAGAGGGAGGGGATGGAGGAAGAGGGAGTGGAAGGAGGGAGAGTGGGAGAGCGATGGAGGGAGAGAAGGAGGGGGATGGAGGGAGAGCGGGAGGGGGATGAAGAGAGGGAGCGGGATGGAGGGAGGGAGAGATGGAGGGGGATGGAGGGAGAGTGGGAGGGGGATGGAGGGAGAGAGGGAGGGGGGTGGAGGGAGAGAGGGAGGGGGATGGAGGGAGCAAGTGAGGGAGAGAGGGAGGAGGATGGAGGGGGGTGGAGGGAGGGGGATGGAGGTAGGTGGATGGAGGGAGAGAGGGAGGGGTGGAGGGAGAGAGGAAGGGGATGGAGGGAGGGCGGGGATGGAGGGAGAGAGGAGGGGACAGAGGGAGAGGGAGAGGGATGGAGGGAGAGATGCAGCAATGGAAGGATGTGTTTGGGGAAGAGAAACGAGTGGGTGAGACTCCGAGTGGGTGAGACTCCGAGTGGGGGGTGATTACTGACAGGTTGTGTTCTATGAGGTAAACATTGCCACAGCTCCAATGCAGCCCCTGCAGCAAGTGAAGGAGCTGCTGACACCATCGCCACAGACAGTGACATTCCTGTGAAGCATCGGGAAAGCCTTTCAATTCCTCCTTTGACACAATAGCAGAGGCAGCATACTGGAGAGCTGGTGCTGCTCTCTGCACAACCCTGAGTGCATTTAATTACAAACTACAAACCGCTTTTCACTAACAGTACAGAGGAGTCAAATCAAATATAGTTTGAATCAATTTAGTTCCACAATGCACTCGACACAAAAGCAGTCCAGACATACGCTGCGTGTTTTCCCAGGAACTGAGCTGAGTTTAGTTGTGGAGGTTACCGACCCTTCTCACACGCTCCAAGAAATCAGCGTTTCGACATGGGTTTGAATCGCTCGGTGATTTCAGGGCAGCACGGTGGTGCAGTGGTTAGCACTGCTGCCTCAGGGCGCCGAGATCCCAGGTTCGATCCCGGTTCTGGGTCACTGTCCGTGTGGAGTTTTGCACATTCTCCCCGTGTCTGCGTGGGTTTCGCCCCCACAACCCAAAGATGTGCAGGGTAGGTGGATTGGCCGCGCTAAATTGCCCCTTAATTGGAAAAAAATAATTGGGTATTCTAAATTTTAAAAAAAGAATCACTCGGTGATTAAAGTATGTTTATTACTTCTAAATATATTGAAGATGGGGGAGTGGGTTTGAGAGAAATGAGGGTGGGGGGATGGGGGGGGATGGGGGGGGGGGATGGGGGGGGGGCCTGTGATGGAAGCTCCAGGAATGTGCCCAATAAGAGTTGGCAACCCACATGATGAAAGCTGGGGAGGGTGCCAGATGCTGATTGGGGTTTGGTGGAGGAGAGATGGAGTGAGTGAAGGGGGCGGCGGCCAGTTCCAGGGGCTGGGAAAAGAATGAGTTTGTTTAGGGACGAGTGCGGGAGGCCAGGATTTCTGCACTGCCGCTGATAGGGACGGACTGACGGGGGAAAGTGATGGGGTTGATCTCAGGTGGGTTCAGCTCACTGACCCCCCGGACTAGTCGGGGGCTATCTGGGGCTCTCACTCTGAACAGCTGATGGCAATGGTGGGACGATGTGTCTGGCTGAGACTTTACAGCAACTCACCTGTGACCCTCTGTAGACGAATAGCCCATTCAGCACTGGGGCTCCAAGGTACCAGATGGTTGTTGTGCTCACAGAACCAAGCCTGGGGGAGGGGGGCACTGCCTCAGCCTCCCCTTTCACAGCGCAATGGTCTGAATTGTCAATGTGGTGAATCTGAGGATTTTGTGGGGTTGTCGATGATTGTTTCAGGCAGATTGATAACATTCTCTCTTCCTCGATGTGTTGTAACAGGCTGGAGGTATTGCCACTGCTGATTGGTCCCTGCAAGGTGAGTAACGATCTCCCAGCACCGCACAAACATTCACAGAGTTGTAACTTGACGGGGATGGCACGGTAGCGCAGTGGTTAGCACTGCTGCCTCACGGCGCTGAGGACCCGGGTTCGATCTTAGCCCCGGTTCACTGTCTGTGCGGAGTCTGCGCCTTCTCCCTGTGTCTGCGTGGGTTTCCTCCGGATGTCCTTCCCCTGGGATTCTCCGCTACCCGGCGGGGCGGGCCGTACCGACGGCGAGGGGTGGCGTGAACCACTTCGGTGTCGGGCCGCCAGGAAGGTGCGGAATCCTCCTTACCTTCAGGGGCTAGGCCAGCGCTGGCGAGGGCCTCCGCCGACCGCCGCAAGTTGGCGCATGTGCGGGAGCGCCAGCGGGTGCTCCCAGCGCATCCCAGCACATTCGCAGGGGGGTTCTTCTCCGCGCCAACCGTGGTGGACCATTACAGCGGCCGGCGCGGAGGGAAAGAGTGCCCCCCGCCCCCTCCCCCCCCCCGTCACAGGGCCGCCTGCAGATCGGTGGACCTGATCGCGGGCCAGATCTCCCCAAGCCCCCCCCCGCCGAGGACTCCGCAGGCCGCCCGCAGAGCCAGGTCACGTCGGTAAGGACCCCCGAGACCCGCCGAAAACGGGCGGCCACTCGGCCCATCGCGGGGCAGAGAATCGCCGGGGGGGGGGCCTCTGCAACGGCCCCCGACTGGCATGATGTGATTCCCACCCCCGCCAAAAAACCGGCAGCCGGCGTCCGGGCGGCGGGGCGGAATTCACGCCCCAACCCCGGCGATTCTCCGGCCCGGCAAGGGGGTCGGTGAATCCCGCCCCACACGTCCCGAAAGACGGACATTCTGAATTCTCCCTCTGTGACCCGAACAGGCGCCGGAGTGTGGCGACTAGGGGTTTTTCACAGTAACTTCATTGCAGTGTTAATGTGAGCCTACTTGTGACAATAATGAAAGGTGGTTTGGCCACACTAAATTACCCCTTAATGAGAAAAAGCTTCGTAACTCGACACCGGGGCGGGGGGGGGGGGCAGTGTGTGATTGTGGGGGGGAGGGGACAGTGTGTGATTGTGGGGGGGAGGGGACAGTGTGTGATTGTGGGGGGGGGAGGAGACAGTGTGTGATTGGGGGGGGGCAGTGTGTGATTGGGGGGGGAGGGGACAGTGTGTGATTGGGGAGGGGACAGTGTGTGATTGGGGGGGGGGCAGTGTGTGATTGGGGGGGGGGCAGTGTGTGATTGTGGGGGGGGAGGAGACAGTGTGTGATTGGGGGGGGGGCAGTGTGTGATTGGGGGGGGAGGGGACAGTGTGTGATTGGGGAGGGGACAGTGTGTGATTGGGGAGGGGACAGTGTGTGATTGGGGAGGAGACAGTGTGTGATTGGGGAGGGGACAGTGTGTGATTGGGGGGGGGACAGTGTGTGATTGTGGGGGGGGAGGGGACAGTGTGTGATTGTGGGGGGGGAGGAGACAGTGTGTGATTGGGGGGGGGCAGTGTGTGATTGGGGGGGGAGGGGACAGTGTGTGATTGGGGAGGGGACAGTGTGTGATTGGGGGGGGAGGGGACAGTGTGTGATTGAGGGGGGGCAGTGTGTGATTGGGGGGGGAGGGGACAGTGTGTGATTGGGGGGTGGAGGGGACAGTGTGTGATTGGGGAGGGGCAATGTGATTGTGGGGGACGGAGGGGACAGTGTGTGATTGGGGGGGGGCAGTGTGTGATTGGGGGGGGGAGGGAACAGTGTGTGATTGGGGGGGGGGGCAGTGTGTGATTGGGGGGGGGCAGTGTGTGATTGTGGGGGGGGAGGGGACAGTGTGTGATTGTGGGGGGGGAGGAGACAGTGTGTGATTGGGGGGGGGCAGTGTGTGATTGGGGGGGGAGGGGACAGTGTGTGATTGGGGAGGGGACAGTGTGTGATTGGGGGGGGGGGCAGTGTGTGATTGTGGGGGGGGAGGAGACAGTGTGTGATTGGGGGGGGGGCAGTGTGTGATTGGGGGGGGAGGGGACAGTGTGTGATTGGGGAGGGGACAGTGTGTGATTGGGGAGGGGACAGTGTGTGATTGGGGGGGGGCAGTGTGTGATTGTGGGGGGGGAGGGGACAGTGTGTGATTGTGGGGGGGGAGGAGACAGTGTGTGATTGGGGGGGGGCAGTGTGTGATTGGGGGGGGAGGGGACAGTGTGTGATTGGGGAGGGGACAGTGTGTGATTGGGGGGGGAGGGGACAGTGTGTGATTGAGGGGGGGCAGTGTGTGATTGGGGGGGGAGGGGACAGTGTGTGATTGGGGGGTGGAGGGGACAGTGTGTGATTGGGGAGGGGCAATGTGATTGTGGGGGACGGAGGGGACAGTGTGTGATTGGGGGGGGGCAGTGTGTGATTGGGGGGGGGAGGGAACAGTGTGTGATTGGGGGGGGGGGGCAGTGTGTGATTGGGGGGGGGAGGGGACAGTGTGTGATTGGGGGGTGGAGGGGACAGTGTGTGATTGGGGAGGGGCAATGTGATTGTGGAGGGGGGAGGGGACAGTGTGTGATTGGGGGAGGGGCAATGTGATTGTGGGGGGGGAGGGGTCAGTGTGTGATTGGGGGAGGGGCAATGTGATTGTGGGGGGGGGGAGGGGACAGTGTGTGATTGTGGGGGGGGAGGGGACAGTGTGTGATTGTGGGGGGGGAGGGGACAGTGTGTGATTGTGGGGGGGAGGGGACAGTGTGTGATTGGGGGGGGAGGGGACAGTGTGTGATTGGGGGGGGGGGGAGGGGACAGTGTGTGATTGGGGGGGGGAGGGGACAGTGTGTGATTGGGGGGGGGAGGGGACAGTGTGTGATTGGGGTGGGGAGGGGACAGTGTGTGATTGTGGGGGGGGGAGGGGGCAGTGTGTGATTGGGGGGGGAGGGGACAGTGTGTGATTGTGGGGGGGAGGGGACAGTGTGTGATTGTGGGGGGGGGAGGGGACAGTGTGTGATTGGGGGGGAGGGGGCAGTGTGTGATTGGGGGGGGGGGAGGGGGCAGTGTGTGATTGGGGGGGGGGAGGGGGCAGTGTGTGATTGGGGAGGGGACAGTGTGTGATTGGGGGGTGGAGGGGACAGTGTGTGATTGGGGGGGGAGTGGACAGTGTGTGATTGTGGGGGGGGGACACAGTGTGTGATTGGGGGGGGGAGGGGGCAGTGTGTGATTGGGGGAGGGAGGGGGCAGTGTGTGATTGTGGGGGGGAGGGGGCAGTGTGTGATTGTGGGGGGGGAGGGGGCAGTGTGTGATTGTGGGGGGGAGGGGACAGTGTGTGATTGTGGGGGGAGGGGCAGTGTGTGATTGGGGAGGGGACAGTGTGTGATTGGGGGGGGGGACAGTGTGTGATTGGGGGGGGGGACAGTGTGTGATTGGGGGGGGGACAGTGTGTGATTGGGGGGGGAGGGGACAGTGTGTGATTGGGGGGGGGAGGGGACAGTGTGTGATTGGGGGGGGAGGGGACAGTGTGTGATTGGGGAGGGGACAGTGTGTGATTGGGGGGGGAGGGGACAGTGTGTGATTGGGGGGGGGAGGGGACAGTGTGTGATTGGGGGGGGGGAGGGGACAGTGTGTGATTGGGGGGGAGGGGACAGTGTGTGATTGGGGAGGGGACAGTGTGTGATTGGGGGAGGGGGCAATGTGATTGTGGGGGGGGACAGTGTGTGATTGGGGGAGGGGGCAATGTGATTGTGGGGGGGAGGGGACAGTGTGTGATTGGGGGAGGGGCAATGTGATTGTGGGGGGGGAGGGGACAATGTGTGATTGTGGGGGGGGGCAGTGTGTGATTGTGGGGGGGGGCAGTGTGTGATTGTGGGGGGGCAGTGTGTGATTGTGGGGGGGGGGCAGTGTGTGATTGTGGGGAGGGGGCAGTGTGTGATTGGGGTGGGGAGGGGACAGTGTGTGATTGTGGGGGGGGGGGGGGACAGTGTGTGATTGTGGGGAGGGAGGGGCAGTGTGTGATTGGGGGGGGAGGGGACAGTGTGTGATTGGGGGGGAGGGGACAGTGTGTGATTGGGGGGGGGGACAGTGTGTGATTGGGGGGGGGAGGGGACAGTGTGTGATTGGGGGGTGAGGGGACAGTGTGTGATTGGGGGGAGGGACAGTGTGTGATTGGGGGGGGGGACAGTGTGTGATTGGGGGGGGGGAGGGGACAGTGAGTGACTTGGGGAGGGGGAGGGGACAGTGTGTGATTGGGGATGGGAGGGGACAGTGTGTGATTGGGGGGGGGGCAGTGTGTGATTGGGGGGGAGGGGACAGTGTGTGTCTGGGGGGGAGGGGACAGTGTGTGTCTGGGGGGGGGGGGGGGGGGGGGGGGGGGGGGGTGAGAGGCGGTATTAATTATTCCTGGGTCTGCAGGTGGCTGCTGCTGGATGGTATTGGGTGTTAATTATGAATTGCAAATCACTCCCACCTTCGATCCAAATTGTCACAGGTTTTCAGCTGTGACAGTCACATCGAGATCTCTGCTTCACAATTAAAACAGTGATGAAGAGAAAACAAGTCACCTGCAGAGAGAACTCACCAGCAACAAAACACACTTTATTAGCATCCAAACCGCATTTTAAAAGAAATATACTGTATCTATGTCCTCTCCTACTGGGTTCTTCTGACCGGAAATTGACCTGTGGATTTGGACAAGACAATTAGCCTCTAATTGACCTGTGGATTTGGACAAGACAATTAGCCTCTAATTGACCTGTGGATTTGGACAAGACAATTAGCCTCTAATTGACCTGTGGATTTGGACAAGACAATTAGCCTCTAATTGACCTGTGGATTTGGACAAGACAATTAGCCTCTAATTGACCTGTGGATTTGGACAAGACAATTAGCCTCTAATTGACCTGTGGATTTGGACAAGACAATTAGCCTCTAATTGACCTGTGGATTTGGACAAGACAATTAGCCTCTAATTGACCTGTGGATTTGGACAAGACAATTAGCCTCTACTTGACCTGTGGATTTGGACAAGGCAATTAGCCTCTAATTGACCTGTGGATTTGGACAAGACAATTAGCCTCTAATTGACCTGTGGATTTGGACAAGACAATTAGCATCTGAATGACCTGTAGATTTAAGCAAGGCAATTAGCCTTCAATTGATCTGGGAAATCAACTGTTGTGTTGCATCTTCCTCAGCTCTCAAACACTGGGCGTTACTAGAACATACAGAGCAGGAGGAGGCCATTCGACCCATCGAGTCTGCAACAACCCCCTTAAGCTCTGCCTTCCACCCTATCCCCGTAACCCAATAACCCCTCCTAACTTTTTGGGCACTAAGGGCAATTTATCATGGCCAATCCACCTAACCTGCACGCCTTTGGACTGTGGGAGGAAACCCACGCACACACGGGAAGAACGTGCAGACTCCGCACAGACAGTGACCCAGCGGGGAATCGAACCTGGGACCCTGGCGCTGTGAAGCCACAGTGCTAGCCACTTGTGCTGCCCGTGCTGATAGAGGGCGTGTGAACTCACTCAGTAGGAGCAATACCATGGGATCAGTAGGTTGCCAATTAATAAATGGTCTCACTGTGGTGTGAGGGAGCCCTGTCCTGACCCATGTGCAGTGTCATCAGTGTGATAGTGAAGAGCTCTCTTGTCTCTGGGTGCGAAGGGTTGGGTTCAAACCCCCAGTCCAGACTTTTAAACTCAATATGAAACTCCAGCATAGTACAGAGGGCGTGCTGCACTGTTAGAGGTGCCAACTTTCAGGCGAGATTTTAAACCTTTGTAGTCTCTGAATTGGATATCAAAGATCCCACAAAATTATTCATGGGGTTCCACCTGGTTCTGACCATTTATTTATTTATCCCTCAACCAACATCACTAAGACTAGATTACCTGCTATCACATTGGTGTCTGGGGGGATCTTTGTGTGTAAATCTCCGACATTAAAACTGTGATCACAGTTGAAAAGTAGCTTATTGGCTGTAAAGTGCAGTGGAGTGGAAGGAGTTATCGAAAATGTAAATCCTTTCCTTTTATATGAGCCTTCAGCAGCCATGAAAGAAATGCCACAATGCACTCACCGCCAGACCTTCTCAGTTCAACTTCTAAATGTGACAGCCCTTGCGCAGTTTGGGGCATTAAAGGTGTGGAGCCAGTGTGTGGGTGAGCTTCTGAAGGTGATGGAAAGCAGCCTCAAAGGGCTTCTCAGTGACACATGAAAAGCTGACAGCAGGACCTGGCCAGAAGTCAAATACTCGAGGCTTTGTTCCTCTGGAGCCCGGCAGAATGTGGTGTCAGCTGCTCTGTTAGCCCAGTCTGATGTGCAGGCGCACACATGCCGTGAGTTTAGATGTAAGAGTATTGGTCAGGCTGGAGTGAGCTCTGTCCCCGCGGGGGGGCGGGGGGGGGGGGGGAGCGACCAGATACAAAACCTCTGGTGGATTTTGCACAGAATCAATTTATAGAAAAAAAACAAAATGCCAAATGATGGAGCAGTTGGAACTGGTCAATGTTTAATATTGTTCAGCTCTTTCAGTTAGATATGTTTCACCTGTGAGTGTTGCTGATTCTTGATGCTGATCTGGTTGGTGGAGTTAGTCAGTCTGACAGTAGGAAAGAGTCGATTTCACGAGTTATTAAATGGTCACTACACAGCCCGACAACACCTTCCCACTGCATTCTTTCATTTATTTTCATTCATTCACGAGATGTGGGCGTCGCTGGTTAGGCCAGCATTTATTACCCATCCCTAATTGCCCCTTGAGAAAGTGGTGGTGAATCGCTGCCTTTCTGAATCGCTGCAGTCCTTGAGGTGTAGGTACACCCACTGTGCTGTTAGGGAGGGAGTTCCAGGATGTTGCCCCAGCGACAGTGAAGGAACGGCCGATATATTTCCCAGTCAGGTTGGTGAGTGACTTGGAGGGGAACCTCCAGGTGGTCGGGTTCCCAGGTATCTGCTGCTCTTGTCCTTCTAGATGGTAGTGGTCGTGCGTTTGGAAGTTGCTGTCTAAGGAACCTTGGTGAGTTACTGCAGTGCATCTTGTAGATGGTACATGCAGCTGCCACTGTTTGTCGGGGGTGGAGGGTTTGAATGTTTGTGGAAGGGAGAGCAATCAAGCGGGGCTGCTTTGTCCTGGATGGCGTCGAGCTTCTTGAGTGTTGTTGGAGCTGCACTCATCCAGGCAAGTGGAGAGTATTCCATCACACTCCTGACTGGTGCCTTGTAGTCCGGCTTTGGGGTGTGCAGGATTCCCAGCCTCTGACCTGCTCTTGTAGCCACAGTATTAACGTGGCTGGGTCCAGTTCAGTTTCTGGTCAATGGTAGCCCCAGAATGTTGATTGTGGGGGATTCAGCGATGGTGATGCCATTGAATGTCAAGGGGCAGTGTTAGATCCTCTCTTGTACGAGATGGTCATTGCCTGGCACTTGTGTGGCACAAATGTCAAAACTGAGTTATCTCGCAGAACTCCGTCTCAAACATACTTTGCCAGGATTTGAAAACTGTCTCACTCTTAACTTCCCGTGGCCATGATCTAACCAACGAATAACACTTCCTACATCATACACCTTGGCTGATTTTCCTGTCGTCGACGGCCCAGCATTGGAGCGGCGTGGCGGGATTCCCGCGCCCCCCCCGGCGATTCTCCGACCCAGCGGGGGGTCGGAGAATCCGGGCCCTTATGTCTGTCACTCTTCTCCCAAAGTTATTCACAATGTATCACAATTTTTACCTCTGTAGCCTCTTTTTAAAAAAAATATTTAGAATACCCAATTCATTTTTTCCAATTAAGGGGCAATTTAGCGCGGCCAATCCACCTACCCTGCACATCTTTGGGTTGTGGGGGCGAAACCCACGCAGACACGGGGAGAATGTGCAAACTCCACACGGACAGTGACTCAGAGCCGGGATCGAACCTGGGACCTCGGCACCGTGAGGCAGCAGGGCTAACCCACTGCGCCACCGTGCTGCCCACCTCTGTAGCCTCTTAATGCACTTTCCCACAAACAGAGCCAGGATTCCCATCTACCCCGTGGGGTTGACCTCAGCCAGGGCTTACCTCCGTGCAGCACTGAGGGAGTGCAGCATTGGTGGAGGTGCCACCTCGCTTAAGGCTGGGTCTGTCTGCTCAGGTCGATGTAACCGATCTCATGGTGCTCTTTTGAAGACCAGCAGGGGAGTTATTTCCAATCTCACGGCCAATATTCTTCCCGTAATCAACAGCAGCAATTCCAGATGGATTGCTTGGCTTCCTGTGTGAAAAGTGGCTCCTAAATTTTACTATTACATCAATGAAGGCCCTTCAAAAAATACTGACTTGGCTGTGAAATGCTTTTGGATAATGGAGATTTGATGAAGTCATGTATAATTTTTTTCTAAATTAATATATGGGGCGGGATTCTCTGCTAGCGGGCGTGGCACACAAAAAAAGCTGGTGCGGCGGGACAGAGAACACCGCCCTGGATATTTAAGGTGCTTTGGAGAAATTAGTAACTTGGATATTGTTACAAGCTGGTTTGTAAAGAACTTCATTCTTTCAATTACTGAGAGGGGCTGTACCTGTAAAATGTTAGTGCAAACGGAGAGGATCTGGCCGGGATTCTCCGAAATCCTGGCCAAGTGTCGATGCCGGCGTCAAAAGCGGTGCGAGCGACGCCGGCGTCAACGGGCTTCCAGGCCCAGTCGTTCTGCCCGTCCTCGGGGGCTAGAACGGCGCCAGAGTGCTGTGCGCTGCTCCGGTGCCGAAAGCCAGCCGCCACGGCTGACGCGGGTCCGCGAATGCGCGTCACGGCTGTCTCCGCGCCGGCCCGCGGGCAACATGGCGGAGTCCTACAGACGCCCGGCGAAACATAGCCCCCCCCCCCCCGGAATTAACACGTCCGCCGATCGGTTGCCCCGATCGCAGGCCTGACCACCATGGAGGCCCCCCCCCGGAGTCGGCTCCCCGCCCCCCCCCCCCCCCCCCCCCCCCCCACCAGGACGGCCCCCTGTAGTTTTTACCTCCCCACTATTCTTAGAATTCCCCCTATACCAAAAAAGGGTCAATCTATTCTCAATGGTGAGCAGGGATTCTCACTCCCCGACTCCTACGCAGACTTTGGCGAGTGGTATTCGAGTCAAACTAGTGTTTCAATTTATCCCCCGGTATAACCCGTAGCTTCGTAGAAGAATTTTATTTACTTGCCACTTAGTAACTTACACACGGGTCCAGCTTGCTAAGTGAAGTAAAGTAAACTTGCTAAAGAAAATAATAATAGCCACTCTTTCAGGTTATCAACTTGAACTTAACTTTATTTTCAAGTTAAAAGAGAATAACTACTTTTACAGAGAGGTAAAAAGATCTTTACTTGTTCGGACCAGTTGCAGACTGGTCTCTCTTGACAATCAGTTTTCTTTAACTTTTGGTCTTCTGTTCGCTTCTCTGGGCTGCTTGGTCTTCAGATGCTGCTCGGCACATCACCGAGGAAGATTCTGATTATCTGCTCATTCCCCCAGTTTTGATAGCCATTTGGGGCCCTTTAACCTCTGCACCTGGCCCCCTTCAGACTGCCTGGCTGACAGTTTGAACGCTAAGTTTTATCGGTTTCGAAGCGTGCCGCTACTTTAACAGCGACAGCAAGGCTTCATCCTCACCCGCTCGCCATTCCTGACTGGAATTTTCTCGCTTTGCTTGACATGTAATTAATTTGTCTGTGTCTTAGTTCGCACCCTTTTGGATTTATGTCTTTTTTAGTTTTCTCAGATTCGACCCGGGTCATCTTCAGGTTAAGCTAATGTCAAGTTAGGGTTATCCCCCCGACACTAACTTTCTCTGCTTTGGCCATCTTCTCAAAGGTTTTAACTTCAAATGTGATGTACATTATAGGTAACCTTGTCACCTTCTAGTTTTCTTAATTTGTAAATCAGTTGTTTCACTTTATTACCAGTGTCAGCAACTTTTCACACTTAACAGTTGTTCCTCATCTTATCATTTAGATTCTGGCTGCTTTTCTTAATTGTTCAATAAAATAATTAATTGCGTAACGATTTGTGAAATATTGTTCCCCTTCATATAACTTTAAGAGTTTTTAAGTCAATCAAATGTCTTTTCTAACTTGTGAATTAAAATGAAGCTCCTCTCTATTTTCTTCCCTGTCTGTGAAGTTGTCTGCTTTCAAAACAGGCTGCTGTTAACCCCTTGTGGGACTTCTCCCTTTTATTTAAAAGCCTCAGGCATTCCCAGTGTTACTTTCATGTTTCAAATGTCATATTCTTCCGATTTTCCACACCACCCTTCACCAGAACGCTGCGGGCCTGCCGGGTGGGACCATAGGTAACCCACGCCAGCGGAACCCGGTGGCCACTCGGCCTGTCGAGCACGGAGAATCGCCGCGGGGGCCGCTTTCAATGGCCCCCAAACGGCGCCGCAGCGACCGCGCGGGCGCGATGGCCTCCAATTCTCCGGTCGCCGGAGAATCGGCGGCCCGATGTCGGAGTGGCGGGATTCGCCCCGGTGATTCTCCAACCCGGCGCGGGCACGGAGAATCCTCTGTGTATCACTCTCAGCCACACCTCACCAAAGTTAAATCTATGCTCATTTGAACAAATATTTTTTTTCCCCAATTAAGGGGCAATTTAGCGCGGCCAATCCACCTACCCTGCGCATGGTTTGGGTTGTGAGGGTGAGACCCACTCAGACACGGGGAAACTCCACACGGACAGTGGCCCAGGACCGGGACTGAACCCGGGTCCTCAGCGCCATGAGGCAGCAGTGCTAACCACTGTGCCATTCTGCTGCCTCATTTAAACAAATAAATGAGGCAAATTTATTTGAGATTCTTGCTGTTGACTTATTCCCAAATCTAATCCTGCTCATTCTGAATTCCACTCACTCAGGAAAACTGACTGAGAAAATTAAATAAATAAAAAAGAACCAATGAAAAGGTTCCAAGCTGGGTGTCGATGTAGGGACCGTTTCACATTTTAACCTTTGGCACTCACGTTTCCAGGTCACTGTTTTAAAACAATTACATGAAAGACAACCTTCAGAATGTCTGTAGTCTCCTGTCAATGACCTTTAACATACAGACTTTTACCCTCTTTTCTAATGCTTATCTGCCAATCACACAAACTCTTCTCCAATTCCCTGGGAGCTGTGACCAGGGGAGATTTGCTGTTCATTTTAAGCCTGTCACTTTTAAGAATGTTGAACTTCACTGTCAGAGTATCAGTGGAAAACAGGAATTTTATGTTATTTTCCTGAAATGGAACCAAAAATCTCCAGTTGCTCATCACCTGCATTTCCCATTAACCATTAGCAGATAACCTGGGATGAATTCCCTGCTGACAGAGTCCCTATATCTCCCTTTGCTACAACAGCAATTCCTAACCCTCTGTGGGACAGCCCACAGTTAGGAAAGGTGCAACAGAAATGCATGTTTAATCTTTCTTTCTTCTGTAAATAAATTTAAATCCAAACTTTGTCTGAATTGAACACTGGAATAAAACTGCTTTGTCAATGGCCAGGATCTGCTGCTGCCCTCGTTAGATTATTCACTCTGACAGTGAAGTGACCAATGTTCATGCTCCCTAAATTCACAGCCTTCATCTTGTCTTGCCTTGGGAGCGTGGGCCTATTCTCTGCCCTGCCGATGTCCAGGGTTCCTCAGACAAACAGGATGATCTTTATCACACTTTAACAATCGGCTGTGTCATACTTTGTGACATCATCAATAAAGGATTGAGCAAGTCACTGGACCACCTTGCTGTGTCGGGCGATTGATTCTGTACCTCACCGCGACCCTCAGAGGGCCAAGTATTAAAACCCACACTTGGTACGTGGAGGATGTCATGAAACACCACAGAGGAGAGAACCATTAAGAGATGAGGTGAATCAGCGAGGTGGCACGTTTGTTTGTGAAATGGTTGTGGGCCGCAGAAGGAAAGCTAGGCCAAGGGAGGAGAGGATTTCCACTCTTTATAGAGGCAGAATAGGATGGCGTGAAGATTATTGATTCCGACAGAGTGAGGATTCGGGGAGCAGGAAGATCAATGTTATTGAAATTCGGGAGGAAGCAAAGTGGATAATTCGGAGGAGGAAAGGGAGAGTGACGGCGACAGAGTTAGGTGTCAGGTTACATTGACAGCGTCAGTCTCTGATAGACAGATTATTCTTCCTCGAGTCGATCAGACAGCTCCCAGACAGAGCACAAGACTTTGTTCAATCACACGCTGGCGGGTGAGAAAGCTTTAGCGCACTGTCTACCCCTTCACCCTCTGCGTGTTACACTTCGCTCTATGGCACAATGCTTAGAGATGGTGCAGCCAATGTACAGCACAGGGAGTGACGCCTGGGCCTCCTACTGTTAAGTCACAATGGTTGGGTGACCAGTAGAGAAACAAGAAAAGGCAAGCACATGCGACGCTGAGGAGGTCGTACTCGTTGGGTACTAGAAGAAGTCAGGAGCCAGAACACGAGAGAGGAGTGGAATGGGGAACTGCAAAAGTGGTGACTCTGTGCAGATCTGTGACGAAGTGAAAGGTAAATTCAGGAAGAAAAAATCTAAACCAGGTCATGTTTCATTGTCCCAGAAACTCTTGTTGGCACAAGTAACAATCACAGCCAAAAGATCAGACTCATCCAACACACCTTGAGAGGTGAATGAGTGAAAATTCTCCTTCACTGTTCTAACCTCATGAAACGTTTGTTCATCCTTAAAACAATCTCACTGAAACACGGTGAGGTGCTGAGGGCAGCTGTGTGACTGTGGAGTGGGCTATTCCCAGAATGCCGCTCTCTCAACTCAGGAAACTCTCGCCAGTTCCCGCTCGTTACACTTCCCTAGTTTCGAACGTGGAGACCCGGAGGTTTGGGCGGGGCCGTTCTGAGCTTTGCTGCCTCCTCTAACAGCATGAGTTGGATTGGAAGCAATGGGAGTTCTTCCCTCTTTAATGTGCCATCAGTCAGCGGCAGGTGACAGAGTCCCAGGTTCGATTCCCGCCTTGGGTCACTGTCTGTGCGGAGTCTGCATGTTCTCCCCGTGTCTGCGTGGGTTTCCTCCGAGTGCTCCGGTTTCCTCCCACAAGTCCTGAAAGACGTGCTGTTAGGTAATTTGGACATTCTGAATTCTCCCTCAGTGCACCCGAACAGGTGCCCGAGTGTGGTGACTAGGGGATTTTCACAGTAACCTCATTGCAGTGTTAATGTAAGCCTACTTGTGACAATAATAAAGATTATTAGCTGGGCAGCACGGTGGCGCAGTGGGTTAACCCTGCAGCCTCACGGCGCAGAGGTCCCAGGTTCGATCCCGGCTCTGGGTCACTGTCCGTGTGGAGCGTGAACATTCTCCCCGTGTCTGCGTGGGTTTCACCCCCACAACCCAAAGATGTGCAGGGTAGGTGGATTGGCCACGCTAAATTGCCCCTTAATTGGAAAAAATGAATTGGGTACTCAATCTTTTTTTTAAAAATAAATTTAATTAGATTCTATTCACTCGGAAAAAGAAATGACAGGAAAATATCAGTCCCTCTGTAATGGACCTCTGACAGTGCAGCACTCCCTCAGTACTGACCCTCTGACAGTGCGGCACTCCCTCAGTACTGACCCTCTGACAGTGCGGCACTCCCTCAGTACTGACCCTCTGACAGTGCGGCACTCCCTCAGTACTGACCCTCTGACAGTGTGGCACTCCCTCAGTACTGACCCTCTGACAGCGCGGCATTCCCTCAGTACTGACCCTCTGACAGTGCGGCACTCCCTCAGTACTGACCCTCTGACGGTGCGGCACTCCCTCAGTACTGACCCTCTGACAGTGCGGCACTCCGTCAGTACTGACCCTCTGACAGTGCAGCACTCCCTCAGTACGAACCCTCTGACAGTGCGGCACTCCCTCAGTACCGACCCTCTGACAGTGCGGCACTCCGTCAGTACTGACCCTCTGACAGTGCAGCACTCCCTCAGTACTGACCCTCTGACAGTGCAGCACTCCCTCAGTACCGATCCCCTGACAGTGCAGCACTCCCTCAGTACTGACCCTCTGACAGTGCAGCACTCCCTCAGTACTGACCCTCTGACAGTGCGGCACTCCCTCAGTACCGATCCTCTGACAGTGCGGCGCCCCCTCAGTACTGACCCTCTGACAGTGAAGCACTCCCTCAGCACGGAGAGTGACCCAAGGCCGGGATTTGAACCCTGGTCCTCATACCCGTGAGGCAGCAGTGCTAACCACTGTACCACGACCCTCGGACAGTACAGCTCTCCCTCTGTATTTCATGCTTGAGACCCTGGAGTGAGAGGGATGGCACGGTGGTGCAGTGGTTAGCACTGAGGACCCGGGTTGGATCCCGGCCCCGGGTCACTGTCCGTGTGGAGTTTGCATGTTCTCCCCGTGTCTGCGTGGGTCTCACCCCCACAATCTAATGATGTGCAGGGGAGGTGGACTGGCCACGCTAAATTGCCCCTTCATTGGAAAAAAAAGAATTGGATACTCTTTTAATATTTCAGAAAGTGGAAGAGAAGCAGAAATATATATGCAGCCCGGGTAATAGTGTCGCACTGCCCAGTTTCAGCTGCTGAGCGGGTCCCACAGACTCCCTCTGGTGGGCAGGTAGACTAAACCCACCCATCTTGGGTCCTTGGTTGAACTGATCAAGAGTGGCTCTCTCAGGGTGTGACGGCAGTGGACATGGTGCGGGGGAATGGGGTTGGCGCACCCTGTCAGTACAACACAAAGTGAGCAAAATTCAGTGGTGTTTTAACCGTCAAATTCAAAATATTTCTCTTACAGAAAAACTGAAACTCACGAAAATTATCTTCGTAATTGGTGAGTGAAATAAATCTGGAATGTCGTGTCAAGGTTTAAGACGTTATTCTGGTCCGACTGTGTATATTAATAAATAAAATAATACCAGAAACATCCAAGGTCATTCTCCTTCAAGCAGAAAAGTTAAAGGGAGATTTAAACGAAGGGTTCAAAACAAAATAAAAGAAACTTTATCAAGGACAGGAAGATCCAGATTTAAGATAATGACCAAGACAAACAGTGGGGAGGTGAGAATCTTTGTCCACGGTGGGTTGTGTTGATGGGGAACGTGTTGTGTAAAAGTGCACTGGACACAGATTCAATAACTACTTGAAAAAGATAATTTTTCACAGTTTAGGGGAGAGTTCAGGCAAGTTGACCAACTTGATAAACACCGTCATTGAGATAGCACAGCCAAAATGGGCCGAAAGTCCTCCTATATTTTGGGATTGTACACCGAGATTAGAGCACTGTTTGCTTAAATATAGCTCCCTTTGGCAACATGTTTCAAACAGATTCTTCTGCCCTGCCAATATCTATCTGCAGAAATGTCAGAACCCCAGAGCCTCTGTCCTCACTTCAGTCAAGCCCATTCCGAACCTGCAGACTTGGTTAACTCACGTTGCAGCACCCACTCCATTTGAAAATTCCCATTCTTTTTGCAAATCCCTCCATGGACATAACTCTCCCGCTATACTCGTCCAAACACTACAACCCTCCCTATCTCTGTAACGTCCTCCAACCCATACATCCCTCCCTTTCTCTGTAACCTCCTCCAGTCCTCCAACCCTCCCTATCTCAGTAACCTCCTCCAGCCCCTATAACCCGCTGTATCTCTGTAACCTCCTCCAGTTCCTACAACCCTCCCTATCTCTGTAACCTCCTCCAGCCCCTACAATTCTCCGTATCTCTGTAACATCCTCCAGCCCCAACAATCCTCGATATCTATGTAACCTCCTCCAGCCCCTACACCCTCCCTATCTCTGTAACCTCCTCCAGTCCCTACAACCCACTGATCTCTGTAACCTCCTCCAGCCCCTACACCCTCCCTATCTCTGTAACCTCCTCCAGCCCCGACACCCCTCCCTATCCCTGTAACCTCCTTCAGCCCCTCCACCCCTCCCTATCCCTGTAACCTCCTCCAGCCCCTTCACCCTCCCTATCTCTGTAAACTCCTCCAGTCCCTACAACCCACTGTATCTCTGTAAACTCCTCCAGTCCCTACAACCCACTGATCTCTGTAACCTCCTCCAGCCCCTACACCCTCCCTATCTCTGTAACCTCCTCCAGCCCCGACACCCCTCCCTATCCCTGTAACCTCCTTCAGCCCCTCCACCCCTCCCTATCCCTGTAACCTCCTCCAGCCCCTTCACCCTCCCTATCTCTGTAACCTCCTCCAGTCCCTACAACCCACTGATCTCTGTAACCTCCTCCAGCCCCTACACCCTCCCTATCTCTGTTACATCCTCCAGCCCCTTCACCCTCCCTATCTCTGTAAACTCCTCCAGTCCCTACAACCCACTGTATCTCTGTAAACTCCTCCAGTCCCTACAACCCACTGATCTCTGTAACCTCCTCCAGCCCCTACACCCTCCCTATCTCTGTAACCTCCTCCAGCCCCGACACCCCTCCCTATCCCTGTAACCTCCTTCAGCCCCTCCACCCCTCCCTATCCCTGTAACCTCCTCCAGCCCCTTCACCCTCCCTATCTCTGTAACCTCCTCCAGTCCCTACAACCCACTGATCTCTGTAACCTCCTCCAGCCCCTACACCCTCCCTATCTCTGTTACATCCTCCAGCCCCTTCACCCTCCCTATCTCTGTAAACTCCTCCAGTCCCTGCAACCCTCCCTATCTCTGTAACCTCCTCCAGCCCCATAAACCTCCCTGTCTCTGTAACCTCCTCCAGCCCCTTCACCCTCCCTATCTCTGTAAACTCCTCCAGTCCCTGCAACCCTCCCTATCTCTGTAACCTCCTCCAGCCCCATAAACCTCCCTATCTCTGTAACCTCATCCAGCCGCTACAACCCTCCCTATCTCTGTAACCTCCTCCAGTCCCTACAACCCACTGTATCTCTGTAACCTCATCCAGCCGCTACAACCCTCCCTATCTCTGTAACCTCCTCCAACCCCGACCAATCCAATTCTGCCTTTTGAGCAGCTCCTGATTTAGATTGCTCCGCTATTGGTGGCTGTGCCTTCAGCTACCTGGGCCCCAGCTCTGGAATTCCCGCCCTAAACTTCTCCGCTCGCCTCGATATTTCTTTGTTTAAGATGCTGCTAAAATTCATCTCGATGACTTTTTGATCATCTGTCCTAATATCCCCGTCTGTGGTTCTGCGAAACACCTTGGGGTGTTGAAGGGGCTATATAAATGTTGTTGTATACACAATGTGTACCAGTGTGGCACAGTGGTTAGCACTGCTGCCTCACAGCGCTTGGGACGGGGTTCAATTCCGGCCTCGGGTGACTGTCTGTGTGGAGTTTGCACGTTCTCCCCGTGTCTGCGTGGGTTTCCTCCGGGTGCTCCGGTTTCCTCTCACAGTCCAAAGATGTGCGGGTTAGGTGGGTGCACGGAGTTACAGGGCTGTGGGCCTAGGAAGGGTGCTCTTTCAGAGGGTCAGTGCAGACTCAATGGGCTGAATGGCCCTCCTAGTGTGGGAATTCAATGGAATGAGGCGAATGTTTGTGTAGAAATAAATGAGTCAAAGTTATTCTTGTGCACACTGACACTTTGTGATGTTTCAGGGGGCCCTGGCTCGGGAAAAGGCAGCCAGTGTGTGAAAATGACAGAGAAATATGGATTCACACATCTGTCGACAGGGAACCTTCTGCGGAAGGAGATTAGCAATGAAACAGACCGAGGCAATAAAATTAAGAAGATCATGATTGAAGGAGGGCTGGTGCCGTTGGTGAGTCAGCTGGACCTGATCATCTTCATACTGGGGTCACCAATTGTTTTACAAACAGGGTTTTGGGCCAAATGACTTCTGTCGGCCTCCCTTATACACACCTCTCTCAATCCTTCCCCTGCCCAAAACACCATTCCCCATTGTCACAAAGCGAGTGGGCCTGACCGCCTTGAGCTGGGGCATAATTACACAGGTCCCGGCCCAGTCTGGTCCTATCTCTCTCCTATCTCCAAATGTCACTGACACTGGGACGCGGAGAAGCTGGTGGTGAGAGGGGCAACAGTGGCTGGCAGAGGAAATCTTGGAAAGGGATGGGAGTATGCGGAGGATCCCACTCCGGACTTTTTGGGGAGGAGAAAGGAATTCCAGGCACGGTTTGACCTTCTGTCCATTGGAAAAGCGGTTAAGGCGGCGAAGGAGGTGGTGAATGAATATGGGGAGAAGGCCAGTCGCTTGCTGACTGAGAGATTGTCCGGGTCCAGGATGGGGCAGGGGACACGGTGGTCGGAACCCCCAGGGGACGAGTTGGATAGGAGAGATTTTTTTGAGGGTGCTGGAGTGGGGATGGAAGAGGTTTGGGTGCCGATAGGGAAGATGCAGACGGGTAAGGCGCCAGACCGGGTGGGTTCCCGGTGGGGTTTTATAAAACATTTCTGATGAGGCTGGTGCTGCTGTTGGTGAAGGTGTTCGAAGGTGCTGTGGTTAAGGGGATACTGCCAGAGACAATGGGCCAAGCATCCATTTCATTGCTGTTAAAAAAGAAGGACCCAGTGGAGTGCGGAGTATAGGCTGATATCTCTGCTGAATGTGGAAGTCAAGGTTTTGGCGAAGGTGTCGGTGCTTAGGATGGAGGAGTGCCTCCTGAAGGTGATTGGGGAGGATCAGATGGGGTTTTAAAGGGCAGGCAGTTGTCCTCGAACGTGTGGCGTTTGTTAAATGTGGCGTTTTCTCTGGCAGAAGGGAGCTGGAGATGGTGGCGGTGCTGGGTGTGGAGAAGGCATTTGACCGTGTGGAGTGAAGTTATTTGATTGTGGTGTTGGAGAGGTTTGGGATTGGGCCTAAGATTGTAGCGTGGGTCAAATTGTTACATAGGGAACCGAAGGTGAGTGTGCGCACGATATTGAGGCCAAGTGTTTGCGCCGTCGTGAACGCCGTCGCGTTTCACGACAGCGTGAACAGGTCCCGGGCACGACCGATTCTGGCCCCCACAGGAGGCCAGCACAGCGCTGGAACGGTTCACGCCGCTCCAGCCTCCTTACGCGGTGCCAAATGGGCACCGCGCCAACCCGCGCATGCGCAGTTGAGGCAGCCCAATCCTGCGCATGCGCGGGGAACATCTTACGCGTGCCGGCCCCGACCCAACATGGGGTCGGTGTTCCGGGGCTGGCTGCACCAGGAAGTAGGCCCGGGGGGCGGGAAGAGGCCGGTCCGCCGATCGGTGGGCCCCGATCGCGGGCCAGGCCCCATCGGAGGCGCCCCCCTGGTGAAGGAGCCCCCCCCCACCCCACAGGCCCCAGCATTCCCGCAGAGTTCCCGCCGGCAGCGACCAGGGGTGAACAGCGCTGGCGGGACTGTCATTTTTTTTGCTGGCCGCTCAGCCCGGAGAATTGCCGCTCGCCATTTGCGGCGATTCTCCGAGCGGCCCCGCGCCATTCTCGTGCCGCTGGTTTCGGGGGGGGGGGAGAATCGCGTGCGGGTGTCGGGGTGCGGTGGCGCGACTTGCGCGGCGCCCTGGTGATTCTCCCACCCGGCGTGGGGGGGGGGGGGGAATACCGCCCAATGGGGTATTTTCAGTTACATAAGGGAACGCGGCAGGAGTCCCCATGTCCCCCCTCCTGTTGTGCTGGCGGAGGAGGTGAAACGGTTGATGTTGTCGTTTGTCTGGGCAGGTGAGCTTGCAAGGTCTGGGAAGACGGTGCTTCAGCGAGGGAGACACTCCGAGTCTGGCCCTCCAGACCTGATGTACTGTTGAGCAGCGAGTGGGGAGAAGGTTTGGGATTGGTGTAGGGAGCCGGAGACTATGTGGGTGAGAATGGAGGCAGGCTCGTGTAAGGGCGCTGGCCACAGCGCCGCCCCCGTTTGCCCCGGGGAAATATTCGGGGAGTCCGGTGAATGGGGCTGTTTAGCACAGGGCTAAATCGCTGGCTTTGAAAGCAGACCAAGGCAGGCCAGCAGCACGGTTCAATTCCCGTACCAGCCTCCCCGAACAGGCGCCGGAATGTCATTTTTTCCAATTAAGGGGCAATTTAGCGTGGCCAATCCATCTACCCTGCACATCTTTGTGTTGTGGGGGCGAGACCCACGCGAACACGGGGAGAATGTGCAAACTCCACACGGACAGTGACCCAGAGCCGGGATCGAACCTGGGTCCTCAGCGCCGTGAGGCCACAGTGCTAACCACTGAGCCACCGTGCTGCCAAGGTTGGAGGAGGGTTAAGGCCAAGTGGGAGGAGGAGCTGGGGATGGGGCTGGAGGAGGGGCTGTGGTCTGAGGTGCTGAGGAGGGCGGATGCCTCAACCTCGTGTGTGAGGCTGGGATTGGCACAGATGGAGGTGGTACACAGAGAGCACCTGACAAAGTCGAGGATGAGCCGGGTGTTTGAAGGGGTGGAGGGTATTTGTGAGCGGTGTGGGAGGGGCCCGGCCAATCACGCGCACGTGTTCTGGTCCTGTCCGAAGATGGAGAAATTCTGCAGGTTATATTTCAGCCCCAAGTCAGTAATCCTGGACGTGGACTTGGAGCCCAGTCCCCTGGGGGATATATTTGGGGTGTCGGACTTGGCCGGAGCTGCAGACGGGAGAAGGGGGCAGATGTTCTGGCCTTCACCTCGCTGATCGTTCGCAGGCGGGTACTGAACTCCTGTTGGATTGGAGCTGAGTCTCTTCCCCCCTGTCCCTCAGCGTGGCCGGGGGACTTGATGGAGTTCCTGCAGTTGGAGATCGTTTAGTTCATTTTGAGAGGGTCGAGTGGGGGTTCCACAAGAAATGGGGTCTGTTTATATTACATTTAAAAGAGCTGGTACTGTCGGCGCTCGGTGGGGGGAGCCTGGGGGGGTGGTTACTGTCAGCTGCTGGGTGGGGGGAGCCTGGGGGAGTGGTTACTGTCAGCTGCTGGGTGGGGGGAGCCTGGGGGGGTGGTTACTGTCAGCGCTGGGTGGGGGGAGCCTGGGGGGCTGGTTACTGTCAGCTGCTGGGTGGGGGGAGCCTGGGGGGGTGGTTACTGTCAGCTGCTGGGTGGGGGGAGCCTGGGGGGCTGGTTACTGTCAGCTGCTGGGTGGGGGGAGCCTGGGGGGCTGGTTACTGTCAGCTGCTGGGTGGGGGAGCCTGGGGGGGTGGTTACTGTCAGCGCTGGGTGGGGGGAGCCTGGGGGGGGGGGGTGGTTACTGTCAGCGCTGAGTGGGGGGAGCCTGGGGGGGGGGGGGTGGTTACTGTCAGCTGCTGGGTGGGGGGAGCCTGGGGGGCTGGTTACTGTCAGCTGCTGGGTGGGGGAGCCTGGGGGGGTGGTTACTGTCAGCTGCTGGGTGGGGGGAGCCTGGGGGGGTGGTTACTGTCAGCTGCTGGGTGGGGGGAGCCTGGGGGGGTGGTTACTGTCAGCTGCTGGGTGGGGGAGCCTGGGGGGGTGGTTACTGTCAGCTGCTGGGTGGGGGGAGCCTGGGGGGGTGGTTACTGTCAGCTGCTGGGTGGGGGGAGCGTGGGGGAGTGGTTACTGTCAGCTGCTGGGTGGGGGGAGCCTGGGGGGGTGGTTACTGTCAGCTGCTGGGTGGGGGGAGCGTGGGGGAGTGGTTACTGTCAGCGCTGGGTGGGGGAGCCTGGGGGGGGGGGGGTGGTTACTGTCAGCGCTGAGTGGGGGGAGCCTGGGGGGGTGGTTACTGTCAGCTGCTGGGTGGGGGGAGCCTGGGGGGCTGGTTACTGTCAGCTGCTGGGTGGGGGGAGCCTGGGGGGGTGGTTACTGTCAGCTGCTGGGTGGGGGGAGCCTGGGGGAGTGGTTACTGTCAGCTGCTGGGTGGGGGGAGCGTGGGGGAGTGGTTACTGTCAGCGCTGGGTGGGGGTAGCCTGGGGGAGTGGTTACTGTCAGCTGCTGGGTGGGGGAGCCTGGGGGGGGTGGTTACTGTCAGCTGCTGGGTGGGGGGAGCCTGGGGGAGTGGTTACTGTCAGCTGCTGGGTGGGGGGAGCCTGGGGGAGTGGTTACTGTCAGCTGCTGGGTGGGGGAGCCTGGGGGGGTGGTTACTGTCAGCGCTGAGTGGGGGGAGCCTGGGGGGCTGGTTACTGTCAGCTGCTGGGTGGGGGAGCCTGGGGGGGGTGGTTACTGTCAGCTGCTGGGTGGGGGGAGCCTGGGGGGGGGGGGGGGTTACTGTCAGCGCTGAGTGGGGGGAGCGTGGGGGAGTGGTTACTGTCAGCTGCTGGGTGGGGGGAGCGTGGGGGAGTGGTTACTGTCAGCTGCTGGGTGGGGGGAGCCTGGGGGGCTGGTTACTGTCAGCGCTGGGTGGGGGGAGCCTGGGGGGCTGGTTACTGTCAGCTGCTGGGTGGGGGGAGCCTGGGGGAGTGGTTACTGTCAGCTGCTGGGTGGGGGGAGCCTGGGGGGTGGTTACTGTCAGCTGCTGGGTGGGGGGAGCCTGGGGGGCTGGTTACTGTCAGCGCTGGGTGGGGGGAGCGTGGGGGGCTGGTTACTGTCAGCTGCTGGGTGGGGGAGCCTGGGGGAGTGGTTACTGTCAGCTGCTGGGTGGGGGTAGCCTGGGGGAGTGGTTACTGTCAGCTGCTGGGTGGGGGGAGCCTGGGGGAGTGGTTACTGTCAGCTGCTGGGTGGGGGAGCCTGGGGGGGTGGTTACTGTCAGCTGCTGGGTGGGGGGAGCCTGGGGGAGTGGTTACTG